>NC_056739.1:1849039662-1849339662 GCF_019279795.1 Protopterus annectens | reverse complement strand
TAAACAGGATATATAACAGAAGGAAAAAAAATTATGGGCAAAAATCAGGGAGGGTAATTCCCATAATGATAAAAACTCTCTAATCAAAGTATATAGGAAACTCAGAGGGCTAATTAGGTCAAGTAAAGCCAAGTCTCTGGTGAAGATATCTTCCCAGGTGAAAGACAATCATAAGTTCTTCTACAGTTCTGTCAGAAACTTCAAGGGCAGCACATAGTAATGTGCTGAACTGGTGGTTAATGGTACCAAATTCACCAAGCCTGACGATATAGTGCACCTGCTGGTGGAGAAGTTCAGTTCCAACCTTACCCCCTTCTCACCCTCAACCATGCACCCAATAATACCCTCAAACTTTACCCCTCCAACTATAACTAGGGAGCAAGTACTGGCTTCACTTACTAAAGCAAAGAACACTGCCTCAATGGGTCTCAATAACATCCCAGGATCCCTCCTGAATAATCTAAAATCTGACCTATATGGACTCCATGGAGCTATCATTTAACTATAATCTTAAAACAGGCCTTGTGCCACATGAATGGAGGACTGTGATGGTCATCCACCTTCATAAGGGAGGACCTAAAACAGATCCTGGAAACTACAGACCCATTACTCTGACTAGTCCTATTTGTAAAGCTATGGAAAGAATTATCATGAAAATTATCAACAAGCCATAGGAGACCACCAGACAAGACAATCATGCTTACTGAAAAGTTCACTGAGGCAATCAATGAGAGAAAAATGGTGTATAATGCCTTCCTAAATCTGGATTAAGCATGTGACACAATACCTCACTTGGACATTGTCAGCAATCTTACTAAAGTAGGTATAACCCCCTTTATAACATGTTAGATAGTTAGCTGGCTCACTGGTAGGACCCAGGAGGTTAATATCAGTTAGGCCACCTACACAAAGAGGCCAATCATGAGTGGAGTCTCCCAGGGATCTGTGCTAGGCTCACTCCTCTTTGGTATCTGCTTCTTGGATATCAAAATCAATGTCAAAGGCCTCTGGCTAGCCAAGTTTGCAGATGATTGCAAACTAGGAGCAGTCACTGAATGCCCCCAAGATGAGAATGTCCTTCAGGAAGGTTTAACACAGACAAACACTTGTTGCCAAAGCCATGGCTTAAAACTCAACACCAAGAAATGCATTATAGTACATTTTGGTTACCTGGGTAACTATGTCAACAGTGGAGCACCACTAAAAGTTGATTCAGTAGTCAGAGATCTGGGACCTCATGTAGATATTAACCTAGCCCTTGATCAGCATGTGTCTAAGGTAATAAGAAAATCCTTGTATGTTGCTCAACTTATAAGTAAGGGCATGGCATCTAGCTCCAGAGAGGTCATCATACCACTGCACTTGGCACTCATCAGTCCCATCATAGAGTATATTGCCCCCTTCAGAATTTACCTAAGCAGATGCATGCAACAACTGGATCATCCACAAAGGTTCTTTACAAAAAGAATACAAGAAATAAACACAATGTCCTATGCTGATTGCCTCAAAGCCCCGTCTCTTTACACAGTATCATACATACTTCTGAGAGGTGATCTTTGCCTGGCATATCAGGCATTCTTGGACTTGTTTTGATGAATTTTTCACATCCATAAAACAAATAGCATCAGGACTTCTAGATTAAAAGACATAAATTTTGCTTGTGACATAAATAGGACATGTTGGAGAGACAGACATGCTTATCAGATAATTCCCATTCTTTGGAAAAGGCTCCCCATTGATGTGAAGCAGAGTTCCTACCTATAACTATTTAAGCACAACTTGGATCAATGGATGAGTAATCAGAAATTCACCCCCGGTCTGTCTCCTATGTATCTGATGGGCAAAAGAAGTAAAAAAATCACCCCATAAATCAAATATAAATCAAATTTATGGGTTGTGTGGCTAAGCTTTTAAGGGCTCTAGTGGTCATTAGCTTGATATACACCTTTGAGCCTATGAAGTGCATTCTGATGGAAGGATGCCTCATGCACACCACTGTGAGATGAGTGCAAAACAGTTATTATGCTTCTTTTGATTCAGTGTGTTGAGGATCTCCTGTATGAACCACAGATGGATCCATTTCATATATAGACTCTTAGAAGGAACTGACCACTGACTTCCAAGAGTGGACAAAGACAAAACATTTTGGGCAGGAGGCTCAGCACTACCTTCAATCTCTCAGTAGAATGTACCAGATAACCTGTGCTGTGCATTTAAAAAAATGTGTTATGTAATGTTTTTGCCTATGCATGTCCTATACCATTGTGGCATAGACAGAGAACTGTGAGAACGTTGTATGTTTGTATATATAGCATCATGCATGATTCATTAGACACAGATGCATGGTGATATGGTCATAGGATCATAGGAGGTTGCCACACTAACAGCCCCAGGGCCCTTACAAGCCTAGCCAAGTTCAACCCGTGTTCCCAAGGGTGTATGATTCAAGCAGACAATAAAATCAGCACCTATTGCCCCTGTCCAAGTAGGACACAGGTGGAAGCTTGGGTGAATTTCCAGTTACCCAACCAATCATCCAAATTATGCTTAAATAGGGCCAACAAGGGGCTTTGTTTAACATGAACGGGAAGCTTGTTCCAAAGGAGGGGCAACCTCTGTCAGGCAAATCTGTCATAGTGTGATAGGCACTGTACTGGGCACTGTATATTTACATAGGCTATTATGAATTTTTATTGACTGAATCTTGTGGCTAGCTGGGTCCTTTCATGCAATTGTCTAGGCTGAATATTAGTGTGGTGGTGCTTAGCCTGACACGTATCCAGTTGTCTGCATATCTGAAAATGTTTCTGCATGCATAAGCCTGTTGTGTTTCTCTCTTTCACTCTCTCTCTCTCTCTATATATATATATATATATATATATATATATATATATGGTCCATGCCAACTTACTGAAAAGCAATGTACTGAAAGTTATAATAGTGAATGTACAATGATGAAATGTCAAGGTGCTGAAATGTTAATGTGTTGAAATCTAAGTGCTTACTATGGAGTCAAGTGCAACAACATATATATATATATATATATATATATATATATATATATATATATATATATATATATACATGGATATGTGGGTGTGTGTATATGTGTGTATACATGTCTCATGGCATGTTATGTTGTATATTAATATATGTTGTTGCACTTTCAATCCATAGCTCTCACACTTATGACACTGGCTTGAAAGAGTCACAAATAATGGCTATTATTTATGTATACCTGTGTTATTAAATTAGTCAAGGCATGGATGTGATTGACATTACAGGTGAGCTACACAGTCTAGCTGGTCAGAAGTACATACTGCAAGGGCACCTTTTCTGCATTCTCATGTTCTTGACTTAGTGCAACAGATTTCAGCTGTCCATTACATATATGCAATTGAGAATGCCTGTTGGATAATGATATTCATGGATCCTTCACTTATAGTCTTTATGTGCCACCGTTTATCAGTGACATTAAACACAATACTTAATTCTGTTTTTGCAGACAGGGTAGAAAGACTTATGCACAGGGACAAAAGGGACATTTACATGAAGCATCTTCAGTGTCTTACACAACAAAGGTGCATATAATAGTTGAAATATCCTATGTAGAAAGAATGTGATATATGCCATGGGTAACTCTCCCATGTGTACCTCTTTCTTTGCAGAGCTGTAATCTGAAATAATTTACCAGAGGAGACCAAGGGTTGGATGTCTGGACACCAGCTTCTCCAATAAGTGCCATGAATCTCTTAAATAAAATTTAGATTTTTGAACAACAGGATTAAGAATATAATCTAGCCAAATGGATATATTTTCTGTTTTTAAATGTTTAGCTGAAATTATAGGCCTAAAAGGCGGATTTGTTTGGTTTATTTATATTTTCGGAATACCAAAAAAAGTTGCCATTTTAGGATGTTCTACTAGTAAGTAATTATAACTTTCATGATCCAGTTCACCTTGACTGAACATATCAAAGAGTGCTACATCCACTTTTTGATAACTACACTTCACCTCTCCTACATTGACCTTTTTGTAAGTACTAGTATCTTCCAACATTGTAAATAATGAATTGTCATATTCCTTAGTATTCATAACGACAATTTTGCCACCCTTATCTGCTTTCATTGTCCTAATATCAGAATTTTTACAGAGGGTATAGAATGGTTGAAAAAGATAGAAAAAGAAGTAATGGTGCTAAGGAAAGGAGTGGCTACACCCATTCTATTATCCAGGGACATTTGTGTAAGTCCAGTATTAGAAGCATCCACTTCCGATTCCATTAATTACAACATTGCCTTTCCTATACCTATAGTAAATGAAATGTGGTTTGTTAAGGAAATTATAGAGAACAGTTGGAAAATTTTACTAGGCAACAAAGAGTTGGTTGCTAAAATAGGTAACAAACCAAAATTTACTTACAAGAGAGTACTCAACATAAAGTCCATGTTAGAATTTGGAAACAAGAAAGATACTAGCAGTATGAGATTAGGTAGTACTAGGAAGGGTACATACGATTGTAGAAACTATAAACAATGTAGGTTCATCAGTAATAGTTCCTTTATTACCCTAAGTCACCTGAATTATACTCTATGGGCCAAAGATTACTACAATTGTAACACTGAATTTGTAGTTTATATTGCCAATTATGTATCATGTGATCATTATTATATAGGAAAAACAATAAGAGCATTGAAACGTAGGATATATGAACACAATTTGGCTATTAAAAACAAAGATAAAATTAATTCTTTGGCAAAGCACGCTTCTATATGTCCTGATTTTAAAAGGTTTGAGTTTTTTAGTTGTGGAAAAAGTAGATAAGGTTATGTTTGGAGGGGATTTAAACAACATTTTAGAATGTAAAGAAACACTTTGGCAGTTATTTTTAGGGGCGGATAATGCACCAAGACTAAATGAGTCCATAAATCTTAAATGTTTTTTATTAAATAGATAATTTAATAATATTAACTACACATATGTGTAAGTTTATATATATATATATATATATATATATATATATATATATATATATATATATATATATATACTATGAATGGTTATATTGTGTTTTAGCATTGTTTAGTTTATTTTTTTGATTACTATCTCTTTAAATTTGTTGTCTGTTAATTAATGAAGTCATTTCCTGTGATTTCAAGTGATTTAATATAAAAAAAAGTAAGGGTAGGATAAACTTTTTTTTCTGAAGAAGTTCACGGAATAAACAGTGAATAAAAGCACTAATTTACTTGTTTCGTAGTGGTCAATGGATTTGCATCTAGAACTACAGTTTTGAGTTTTGCTTCCTGGTTCTTTTCAGTGTTGTATTATTTATATTTATTACATTTTTAATATTTTCTGTTAAAATGATCCCTAAATATTTATTTTTATCTTCTACAATATATTTAGAAAATCTTTCCTCTGTATCATGTATATTGAAATTTACACATAAAAAGTTTGTTTTGCCTTCATTAAATGTAAGTTCAGACTTAGACTGAAATGTTTCAATAGCCTTAAAGAGAACAATAAGAAATTTTTTATTGTCATTCAAGGTCAAAAGTATATCATCAGCAAATAAAAGTATTTTTGAGCTTAGACTGTAATTTATTTGTATTCCTTTAATATCTGGTTTTGAGCTTATGTAATTCATAAATGTTTCCATAATTAAAGTAAAAAAGCAAAGGTGACAACAGACAACCTTGCTTAGTTCCTTTAGTAATTGAGATTGATTTTGAGACATAAGAACCTATTTTTATATAAGCTAAGGAATTATTGTAAAGGAGCTTTATAAGTTGCAGACAACTATTTGAGAAATTGCGCTCCTCTAAAACCAATAAAAGATATTTCCAATTAACTGAGTCAAAAGCTCTGTTGATGTCTAAACTTATCAAAGTTAAATTATCTTTTATTTGTATAATCAGTTACAGTAAATATTATTTTAATATTATCATAAGTATCCCTTTTTTTATAAATCTTGTTTGATCATTGTTAATTAAATATGGAAGAAATTGTTGACTTCTACTAGCATGTATAGCCATACATATTTTGTAATCAATGTTTAATAATGAAATTGTCCTATAAGAATAATATTCAGTTGGGTCTTTGTTTTCAAAATTGGAGATATAAACGTATATTTCCATGATAGCAGAACCATTGTTACATCTTTAACTAACTGAAAAACATGAAGTAAAATATTTAAAGCATCTTTAGGCATACGTTTATAAAGTTCTGATATTATTCCATCATTACCCAGGGCTTTATTAGGTTTTAGCTTATTAATTTAATTTTTAAATTCAGACATCAGTACAGGTCTATTTATTAATTTCAATTGTTCACCAGTCAATTTATTTTTAGTATATTTCTTAATAAATGTTTTGATTGCATCTTGTGAATCCATTATTGGATTAAATTGATTATTTTTATTAAAATAGGTTCTAAATTCCCTTTGAACATCTTCTATTGCTGTGACCTTTATCTTTCTATCAGCTGAATATAAGTCTTTGATATGATTAGTTTTATGAATCACTTTTGTTCTACAAGCTATTTTACACGTGGATTTGGGGTTTATAGAGAAGTTTGTTAATTTAATCTTTTCTTGATTTATTTTGGTTTTATGATTTAAAATATCTGTATATTTGCTTTGTAATTTATTGATTTATTTCATCAAAATAGTATTATCTTTTTAAGTTTCTAGTTTTAGTTTGTCGATTTTTTCCTGTAATTCAAGGAAATCCTTATCCCATTGCTTTTTCTTTAAAGCATGCCAATTCATAATTTTACCATTTAAATACGATTTTAGAGCATCCCAAATATAAATCTCAGATATATCTTCAGTATCATTAAATTCAACATAAGACTTAACCTCCTTATTAAAGAATTATTTGAAATCTTTTAAGCTGGTTATATATGTTGGTAGTCTTTTAATGTGGATATTATTATTATGATTCAAAACAAGCTCAAATGTTATGGTGTTGTGGTTAGAAAGTAGACATGAGACTACTTTAACCTTACCAAGACTAGTAGTTAAATCATTGGAAACATAAACTTTATCAAGTCTTGATTGTGTTCCATATCTATGTGAGAAGAGTGTAAAAAAGTGAATCAGAGAGTGGGAATTCATTAACATCTCTAATATTGAATAAATTCATGAAATTTATTAATGCTTTTACTGAGGGTGACATTCTACATTTCCCAGCAGCATTAGAATTCTTCTCATTCGATATATACAGTTAAAATCTCCTGCCAAAATTAAACTACCCTTTGAATGTTGAATAATCTGATATAATTGCTTTTTAACTGTTTTAACTCCTGGGTTCCTATTACCAGATCGAAAGACCATAATCGCGAATATGAAAAGAGCAAAATGGATTGCGCGAAAGACGGAAACGCTGAATGAACAAAATAGTAAAAACTGAAGTCGAAATGTAATGGTTGGCCCATCTGTGGTATAGAGCTGTAAGGTAAGTGTGCGATAGATAGGACTTTAGGGTTAGGATGTGGGTTAAGGTAAGTGAATAGATAGGTAATGTATGTAAGATATAGTGTAGTGTTAGAAGTAGGGATTTATTTAACTGTATGTATGTGCATTATTTATTTTTTCTTGGTGTATGTCTGTAGGGGAAGTGTGCGGTAGTTACGGACCTTAAGGTTAGGGAGGGTTTAAGGAAAGTGCATAGATAGTTGTGTATGTGGGGTTTAGTGTAGTGTTGGAAGTAGGGTTTTGTTAAATGAATGTATGTGTATTATTTATTTTTTGGGTGTATGTCTGTAGAGGACGTGTGCTGTAGTTACGGACCTTAGGGTTAGGGAGGGGTTAAGGATAATGCATAGTTAGTTGTGTATGTGGGGTTTAGTGTAGGGTTAGAAGTAGGGTTTTGGTGCTTTACTTTAGGTTAGATGTATTGTTTAGTTAGTGTATGTGGTTTATTTATTTTGTTTGGGTAGGTAATATGTAGCGGGTGGTGGGGTTGGCCAACTATGGCAGTTCGGTATTTTATTTTTCACTGTTTAGTGCGTTCGGGATTTTCACGGTTCACGTTATAGGTGTCAACGTTTAGGTATTCGCGTAAAGGGTTTTTCAATTTGGTAATATAGACTCTAACTCCTATACCAGGTATCCAGTAAACATTAATGAGAGTGTATAGCTTCCTTTTAACTTCCAGTGTTACTGAGCAAAACATCTGTTTATCATCACTATATGTATTTAGTATTTTTGGTATAGGCATACCTTTAGGTCTATATTAGGAAGTTGAATGTTGAAAAGAGCGAACGCTCTTACATCGACCCCTAATAACTGAAACCACAGAATGTAGAATGGCAAGAACAGTGATTTTTTCCCAGGGAAAAAAAATTGCTGTGCCATTGCCTGAACTTTTACCATTTCCTCCACTGCTGTGAGATCTCAGAGTTGGTATATTTAAGTAGGAGGGGGGATTTGGGGCACAGTGAATGTGTGATAGACAGGTATGCATTATGGTGAGCTTCTTTCCCTACAGCTACAGAAGAGAGAGCTCACAACCTAGAGGCACATGCTGAGTGCATGGCCAGGTTGCACGGTGAGTGTGGTGAGTACAGATTAATTTGCAATCTATAGTTAAATAAGCAAGAAAGAGTAATGCATTAACTGCCAATAGGTACATACAGTAAAGATTTGTGCATTGCAATGAATGTGAATGTATACCTGTACTGCAATAAGTGACAACTGCAAACTATAGTGCAATAAACAGGGAAGACTAAAGCATTAACCCTGATAATGTAAATGAAATAAAGTTTCTACTGCAATAATTGTGGAATTACACCTCTATTGTAACACCTGTATTACATCAACTGTTGTGCAATAAAGACTCGAAACTATACCAGTACCTGCATGAAGGTACCCCTAATAAAGCTGTGTTGTGCAATATGTGTGTGATTAGAGCTGTTTTGCATGAACTTGATTATGACACCTGCTCTGAAATAAAAACAAAAAAGAATACCACAACCTGCCCCAAGGTATAGCTAATGAAGAGTGTTATACAATAACTGTAGATTCAGAGTTGTATTATAAGAAATGCATTATGACTCCTGTTCTGCAATAACATCTGAAGTAATAGCATTAACACCCAAGGTATATTGTGTATATCAGGATTGTCTTGTGCTAACCATTGCATTTCAGCTATATGCATTCATGTTCTGAGGTATGGTGTTGCAGACAAGTATAACAGTGTAATAGCTGTAAACTGCAAAGATATTACATGGAACTATATATGGGTGAGGTAGCCAACCCAATAATCTGATATGGTGTGTAGAGGTCACATATATTTTCACCCGATAACAGTATATTGTGTACACCTGCACTCTACTGTATAGTTTACCTAGTATCGCTGTCATGCATGAATCTCATGCATGTGTATTCAACTGTTACTGCAGTCTAGTATAAAACTGTAGTACTATTACCAAGTCATATTTGGTACCAAGTGAGCTCTAGAAAAATATCAGTGAGTCAATAATCAACAGTGGCTCAGTAGCTCAGTTTGTTAAATACTCAGTCTGAAGTACATTTTGCCACACACAGACCAGGGTTTGAATCCACTGCCATGCATTGATAAATATTACTGAATCAGTTATGTACTGATGACAGATGTTCTCTCCACAAGAAATACAGGTAAATGGGTGAGCAGCTCTTATTATGGGTAAATAATTTGCATGCTCAGATGTAACAGACTGTTAACAGAATTGACCAGGAATGTGATAAGACTTCATAAAATAAAGACAAAAAGTGCAATAATAATAAAATAAAATGTGTAATCTTTGTATGTCTGAATGCCTGGAGTGTCTGTGAAAGTTTGCTGAAGTTGTATCCCCATGCCTGCCAAGGAAGGCATGATAGTTGTTTACTCCCTGTACTGTACACATACATGTCTCTCAAGTGTCATGCTGTCATGGAATGTAATTACTGCTGTGTAATCCCTCTGTCACAGATGTGTCATCGACATGATTATGTCAATAGCACAGTCACTCTACATCAGTCCACAGTATACCTTGGTAGTTATATAGGTCCAGCTGATGTATAAGTGTTCTCTGTAGTTATGTACCTGCAGGTGCTACTGCTTGACCCATACTGTCCCATGCGGATAGCTTGAGAGGTATGTATGTGCTACAGCAACTATGGGGCATTGTTAAACATAAAGGAAGGACAGACCTGTAGAGTATATAGCAGTATTGTTTTAAACTATATAGCCTATACCAGTATTAATGGACTGTATTTCTCTCTCTCTCTCTCCTGACCCCTTATCTTCATCTAAATTTATCATTGTTATCCATTGGTTATGGTTTACTATTAACATAACCCGTTATATAGTCAGTGTGAACCACAAATGAATAAATGGTACAAGTGAATATGGCAGCAGTCTACCTGTTAGCATTCTGCTGCCATGTCTCATTCCTTTTGTTTAAATGTTTTTATTAAGATTTTACAGGAAGTTAACAAAATATAACATTACAATACATATAGAAATTAAATAATTAAATAAGAAAAAATAGACAGTGGAAAAAATAAAACAACTATTTACAAAGGTATCTACTATACATGAAAAAATAAGAAATTCAATTTGTTTATGAAGTAATCTTTTATTTCTAAACAATTAATGACTGTTTATTTAACAGTTGTTTGAGCTTTGTTTATGAGTTATAGGAAGTGGTTGTTCTAGTTCTTTCCTTGATCATAAGAAATTCTAGATGACAGACTTTGGTTACAACGGTAAAATATTCTTTCAACAATGGTGTCAATTCACTTTTCCAATTCTTGGTGATTATTTTCCTTGCAATTGATAAAACACCCCAAAGAAGTGAGTGATTTATTTTTTTAACACTCAAGGTATTGGGGTATTAAATATGATTAGTGATTTAGTTAAAATAAATTTATCACTAAATAGAGTCTGTAAAAAAGTTAATATCATTCCAAAATGGTTTAATTACATTACATTCAAAAATCATATGTTGCCAATCTGCTTTAATGTTTGACTTACATCTCCAGCATCCAACATTTTTTATGCATTAATTCAATTTTATGTGGAGTGATGAATGCTTTATGCATACATTTCCAAGAAAATAACTTCAATTTTAAAGATGAAGTGGTTTGTTTACCATTTCCTTTTCATCTTCACTTGGATATTAATTATTTATGAATTTAAAATAATACCAATAATTTTCTTTGTAATATTCTGTATTATTTTTAATAATCTTATACATTTTAGACAGAAGCACTTTTTCTGAAATATTTTGATGCATCAACATGGTCAGAAAGTCAATGAATTTAGCAACAGCTTTTTTATTGATGCTTGCATTAGATTAACTTTCTTCTCTATTGAGTATCTACAATTTTGAACATCTAACCACATTTCATTATTTAAATTATTTTTAATACAAAATCTAGAGAATGTAATTTTTCTTTATCCATCAGCTGAAACCAATATGTTAGATTTTTCTCTTTAAATTTAGTTATTGTAGCTACATTAACCGAACATATATTGTTTTGTGTATATGCTATAGGAAATGTTAAAAATAACCATGCTTTATATTCTGGATTCTTGTAAATAAAATTTCTGAAGTTAATCAATTTCATGGAGATATAAGATGAGTTAATTAGTTGGTTTTGATTTTCCAAAGTGTAATCTTTTAATAACCAAAGAAAATTATTATTAGTTATCATAGTGTGATGTGTGTATATTTGATTATTAGATTTTAAATAAATACTCTCTTGTATGTCTTTGCTTTTAGCATTGTAATTAGCATTTGTCCAGAGAGTAATTGCCTTTATAATTTAAGATAAGGAATATAATTCTAAATCAGGTAATCTGATACCCCAGAAGACCCGTTTCTTAAATGATGATTAAGAGCCAATCGGATACCAAAGAAAACTAAAAATTAAGGAATTAAATTCTCTTAAATATTGTTTGGGGAGAGGAAGAGATAGTGATTATATTATATATAATTTTTTCCTAATATAATCAGTTTTATTAAGGAAAGCCTCTCTTCTATTGAGAATATGAATTTATTCCATTTATTAATAAGATTTTTTATAATAGCCAAACTATTAAGATAATTTATATTTATTACATTTGTAATGTTTTCTGTTAAAATGACCCCTAAATATTTATTTTTTATCTTCTACAATATATTTAGAAAATCATTCCTCTGTATCATATATATATTGAAATTTACACATAATGAGTTTGTTTTGTCTTCATTAAATATAAGTTCAGACTTAGATTGAAATGTTTAAATAGCCTTAAAGAGAACAAAAAGAGATTTTTTATTGTCATTCAAGGTCAAAAGTATATCATCAGCAAATAAAAGTATTTTCGAGCTTAGACTGTAATTTATTTGTATTCCTTTAATATCTGGTTTTGAGCTTATGTAATTCATAAATGTTTCCATAATTAAAGTAAAAAAGCAAAGGTGACAACAGACAACCTTGCTTAGTTTCTTTAATAATTGAGATTGATTTTGAGACATAAGAGCCTATTTTTATATAAGCTAAGGAATTATTGTAAAGGAGATTTATACATTGCAGACAACTATTTGAGAAATTGCACTCCTCTAAAACCAATAAAAGATATTTCCAATTAACTGAGTCAAAAGCTCTGTTGATGTCTAAACTTATCAAAGTTAAATTATCTTTTATTTGTATAATCAGTTACAGTAAATATTCTTTTAATATTATCATAAGTATCCCTTTTTTTATAAATCCCGTTTGATCATTGTTAATTAAATATGGAAGAAACTGTTGACTTCTACTAGTATGTATAGCCATACATATTTTGTAATCAATGGCTAATAATGAAATTGTCCTATAAGAATAATATTCAGTTGGCTCTTGGTTTTCAAAATTGGAGATATAAATGTATATTTCCATGACAGCAGAACCATTGTTACATCTTTAACTAATTGAAAAACATGAAGTAAAATATTTAAAGCATCTTTAGGCATACATTTATAAAGTTCTGATATTATTCCATCATTACCCAGGGCTTTATTAGGTTTTAGCTTATTAATTTAATTTTTAAATTCAGACATCAGTACGGGTCTATCTATTAATTTAAATTGTTCACCAGTCAAATTATTTTTAGTATATTTCCTAATAAATGTTTTGATTGCATCTTGTGAATCCATTATTGGATTAAATTGATTAATTTTATTAAAATAGGTTCTAAATTCCCTTTGAACATCTTCTATTGCTGTGACATGTGAACATGTGATAGACAGGTATGCCTTATGGTGAGCTTCTTTCCCTACAGCTACAGAAGAGAGAGCTCCCAACCTAGAGACGCATGCTGGGTGCGTGGCCAGGTTGCACGGTGAGTGTGGTGAGTACAGATTAATTTGCAATCTATAGTTAAATAAGCAAGAAAGAGTAATGCATTAACTGCCAATAGGTACATACAGTAAAGATTTGTGCATTGCAATGAATGTGAATGTAGGCCTGTACTGCAATAAGTGACAACTGCAAACTATAGTGCAATAAACAGGGAAGACTAAAGCATTAACCCTGATAATGTAAATGAAATAAAGTTTCTACTGCAATAATTGTGGAATTACAGCTCTGTTGTAACACCTGTATTACATCAACTGTTGTGCAATAAAGACTCAAAACTATACCAGTACCTGCATAAAGGTACCCCTAATAAAGCTGTGTTGTGTAATATGTGTGTGATTAGAGCTGTTTTACATGAACTTGATTATGACAACTGCTCTGAAATAAAAACAAAAAAGAATACCACAACCTGCCCCAAGGTATAGCTAATGAAGAGTGTTATGCAATAACTGTAGATTCAGAGCTGTATTAAAAGAAATGCATTATGACTCCTGTTCTGCAATAACGTGAAGCAATAGCATTAACAAAAGGTATATTGTGTATATCAGGATTGTCTTGTGCTAACCATTGCATTTCAGCTATATGCATTCATGTTCCGAGGTACGGTGCTGCAGGCAAGTATAACAGTGTAATAGCTGTAGACTGCAAATATACTACATGGAACTGTATATGGGTGAGGTAGCCAACCCAATAATCTGATATGGTGTGTAGAGTTCATATATATTTTCAACCACTAACAGTATATTGTGTAGACCTGCACTCTACTTTATAGTTTACCTAGTATTGCTGTCATGCATGAATCTCATGCATGTGTATTCAACTGTTACTGCAGTCTAGTATAAAACTGTAGTACTATTACCAAGTCATATTTGGTACCAGGTGAGCTCTAGGCAAATATCAGTGAGTCAGTAATCAACAGTGGATCAGTATCTCAGTTTGTTAAATGCTCAGTCTGAAGTACATTTTGCCACACACAGACCAGGGTTTGAGTCCAATGCCATGCATTGATAAATATTACTGAATCAGTTATGTACTGATGACAGATGCTCTCTCCACAGGAAATACAGGTAAATGGATGGGTAGCTCTTATTATGGGTAAATAATTTGCATTCTCAGATGTAACAGACTGTTAGCAGAACTGACCAGGAATGTGATAAGACTTCATAAAATAAAGGCAAAAAGTGCAATAATAATAAAATAAAATAAAAAAAATGTGTAATCTTTGTATGGCTGTATGCCTGGAGTGTCTGTGAAAGTTTGCTAAAGTTGTATCCCCATGCCTGCCAAGGAAGGCATGATAGTTGTTTACTCCCTGTACTGTACACATACATGTCTCTCAAGTGTCATGCTGTCATGGAATGTAATTACTGTTGTGTAATCCCTCTGTCACAGATGTGTCATTGACATGATTATGTCAATAGCACAGTCACACTACATCAGTCCACAGTACACCTTGGTAGTTATATAGGTCCAGCTGATGTATAAGTGTTCTCTGTAGTAGTGTACCTGCAGGTGCTACTGTTTGACCCATACTGTCCCATGCAGATAGCTTGAGAGGTATGTATGTGCTACAGCAACTATGAGGCATTGTTAAACATAAAGGAAGTACAGACCTGTAGAGTATATAGCAGTACTATTTTAAACTATATAGCCTATACCAGTATTAATGGACTGTATTTCTCTCTCTCTCCTGACCCCTTATCTTCATCTAAATGTATTATTGTTATTCATTGGTTATGGTTTACTATTAACATATGTTGTCCTCTAAACTTTATTTTGGGGCATGCATTTTATTATTGTTATTTATTACAATGTTTGCATATTTATTAACATATCTTGTTGAATTACATATGTTGTTGGCCTTGCGCCATAACTGTTACTGGCATGCTATTAATATACTGACTGTTATGGTATTTTTTGTTGTGTTCCATGTAAAATGCATTGATATGTTAATGGGTTATTTCCAATGTTCTGGAATGCTGTTATAACTAACAAAATGTTTTGTCATAACTAACCTATACACATTGCTATACCTCTATCACCACAGCATGACAGGGTAGGCCCATTCCTGCTGATCTGCCTCATATCTCAGACAGCCATGGCACCAGGTACCAGTGCATCTGGGACCCAAGCTGGTGGTGCCCCATCAGCTGGCCCTTCACCACCCTTGTGTGGAACCTCTTCAGGGGATGGGGCCCATCCCCCCGGGAGCAGTGGTGAAAAGATCATAATCACCCAAGATCAATTACTGGCCATGGTGCACAGGATTGTGCATAGGAGCTATGAACAATGCCTGTGCTGGATTGAGGGCAAACTCAACAACTTGGTGGGACCTGGTGGTCCTGGCACCCAGCCTCTAGCACAGCCACATTCAGGGCACAAAGGGGCAGTGTTGACTGCCCATGGGTGGGGAGCTCAATCACGCTGTTGTCATCTGGGAGCACATGCATCTCTGACTCCACAACACTCTCCCTATCCAAGGTGTTTACCCAGCCATGTGTCACACACTGCCCCTGTATGCTGTCTTGTCTGTCTGCAAATGCAACCTCTCTTACCTAACTTACCTCCCCACTTGTACCTACCTCCCTTCCCCAACATTCCACTCTCTCCTTAAAAAAAAAAAAAAAAAAGGGCATCTGTCCCACAAAATACTTATCGCCACATACATAGCTCTCCATTTCACACATGAGTCCACTGGACACAACTAATTTGGTCCAACTGACTTGACAACACATTTATGTTATCCTCACCCCTCATGCTGATGTTTACAGGTCCAAATGCATGTACAAAATCTATATAAATGCACAGTTGTTGCTGTACAAGAAAGGGAAAGCTATGGTCCTTTCCTACACCTGTCCTGCATATCCCTACCTGCCTTTCAGTATGTTTTTCCCCCTGCTTACCCCTATTTCACCAGTGTTCTATCACACCTTTTTTAATTTTAGAGCAGGTTTGCATGGAGCTAAGTGGTGCACCATGCAAACCAGCACAAACCCACTTAAATGTGCTGTAATGTGCCTTAATGATTTTATGTGTTTCTTATGGTGCTAGGCAGATCTGAAAATAATCACCCATGCCAAGTCTCAAACCCAGGCCCCTATCAACTACAGCAGAGTGCATTAGCCCACTAGGCCATTCAGCTCTTAATTACGACAGGTGTTTTCAGCAAAATATATTGATTGACACTGACAGACTGCAAGTGCATCTACTAGGAAAAATGGGAGTGTTGCTGCAATGCTGATACAAAAAGTACACCAGTAAACAGCCAAATAAATAATAATGGATGTACATGAGGCCTGGGAAGACAGGTAAATGTGCCCTTTTATTAGCAACATCTTTAAACACACCTGCCTCATGTTCATGGAGAGTCCCCTTCTCCTAGTGCATAATTCATCTACTTGCAAGAAATGCAGCTACATCAGTAAGCTGGAATCCATGATGCTTCACACCACAGTCAGTACTCCTGACAAAGGGGGGATTTCCAGCACAAACACCACACCACCCACATCACAGAGTCACACACCCACCTATGCAGGGGTCCTCACAAAAACTTACCCAAACAACAGAGCCCCCCAAAACACACTCACAAGCATTCTACACACAACACCAATCACATCACACACACAGTAGTCAACACACCAGTGTCTCACAAACACAGCCCATTAGGCATAACAGTAAACCAATGCAGCCCATAAGGCATAGCAATAAACCAAATATACTAGTCATTAGCAACTCAATAGTGAGACACACTCATGTCCCCCTCACCAAGCTCAACAAGGAGAAGGTCATGGTCAGCTGTTTGTCAGGTGCTAGAATCTGCCACATCACCTGTGGTGAATCACCTGGGTACTCAGGTTGACAACAATCTCACATTTGACCATCATGTGGAGGCAATGGTCAGAAAAACATTTTTACTTGGTTTATCTCATAAGTAAAAGGATTGCATCCAGAAAAAAGGAGATTATTAACTCTCTGTACTCCTCCCTCATTAGACCTATAATTGAGTATAATGGCCCATTTGGTATGTACCTCTCCAGGCACATGCACCAACTGGAAAGGCCACAGAAATACCTCACAAAGAGAATCCATGGCCTCCAACACCTGTCCTATGCGGACAGGGTCAAATTGTTATCACTGTACTCAGTATCATAGAGATTGCTCAGAGGTGATCTGTGTCTCACCTACAAGGTAATATCAGACCCTGCCCTACTAGAGATGCTGCATATCCGTAAGTCTCACTCTTTGCGCATTACCCACTCGATAGGCCTAAACATAATATGTGACATCAACAAAATCTGCTGGAGAGATAGGTTTGACTCCCAGAGACTGCCCTGTCTCTGGAACAAACTTCCCATACATGTCAAACAGAGTACCTCACTGACCCTCTTCAAGTGCAACCTTGATGAGTGGATGGGAAACCACAAATTTGTCCCAGGGGTTCCACCTTTGTCCCTCACTAACAGGGGCAACATGTGCTGACTGAGGTTTATTTTTTGGGGATAACTCTTGGCTAGGCTTGTAAGGGCCCCAAGGCTATTAGCCTAATAACCTCCTATGATCCTATGATCCTGTGCTAAGGCAGCAATGGCAAAGTACATGTGTACAGCTGGGACCCTACTGCAGAACAACTGTCTTTGACAGCCATGCACATAATGATGGATGCAGACAATGTGTGTCACAGACTGTATGTATGCACATATATATACTGCAAATACTGCTGCTGTAGCACTGGCTCAGTAACTCCATCTGTTAAAGGCCTTGCATGCAGTACATTTTGCCACCCAGTCCTGGGTTCAAATCCAATGCATTGCACTTCAATTACATTGTTGTGAACACAGCAAGAAATGACTGAGTCATGTGATTTTAACTCATGCAGGTTGCTGCTACTGAATTAACTGCTACCCATGTTTGCAATTCAAAAGGCCTGTAGGTAGGTACACACAGCTCATAGTCATATAGCCTAAGTATATGTAACCTACTACTCTGTGACTGGCACTGTTACATAACAGATGTACCTAAGCATATGCCTCGACTGGACTGTAAAGGATAGCCTTACCCTGGCTCTGTTGTAATGACAGAAATGACACTGGTGCCTCAGTTATATGTATAGCTTGCTGTCCTCCAAAGTTTTCTCACTCCCCCCTATGTGTCCTAGGCTGCAGCCTGGAACATACACAACTCTATGTTAAGCTAGCTGCTACAGACCTACCATACCTCACAACCCCTAGAACAAGGGATCCAGACAAAACCATACATAAATAGTGGGTGGGGCAAAGGTCCAGCGACAGGGACATGTTTCACAGTTTGCCTCTACAAAGATAGTGAGCTGATAGAATAACAGCTACTGCATCAGCATGCATATTCTGATGGGTATGATGTCTGACACTCACATGTCTTTCTCTCCTTAATGACCACATCCCATAATGTTTACCACTGAACAGCCAGATAATCACAATGTCATGGGACAACGGCCAAACATATCATGCAAAACTGTGGACATACCTCATAAATCTCAACAGTGGACAGTATTTGTACCTACCCTCTGTGATACTGTAGTCACCACACCTCACTACTGTTCATCTCAAAGACTACGAAAGGGGTCAAGGCCTACATGAAGCCCTTAAATACTGCACTGTGGTGCCTTGTCACTGGCTAATGAAATGCAACCCAGCTGTTTTGGGTGCATTTAGCAAGTGTGAGCCACAGATTGGTGCACAGGCAATCACCTGTTAATGATCATTACCTACAAAAGGAAATCAAATGTTTATGGGTAACAATAGTTTTTCAAGCTGTTTGCAGGGGTTCTGGTCAAAATAGGAGAAAAAGCAGTACTTCACTCTACCAGGTATGTAATACATGTCCCCATATAAGGGGATGCAGATGGTAGGATGGAGATATGGGGAATAGGGATTACAACAGTAGGCCTGTAGTATATCTATTGTATTGACATGTTGGTTATACTCTGCTGTCCAACAGCTACAGGCAGGCCTCTCATCTGTCCCTGCTTTGAATCAAATCACAGCTCTTCCCTTGTTACTCCATCATACAATGGTCGGCTGTTGTAGGCAAACTAGTGGATTATGAGTTAGACATATTGATAATAAGTAAGGGTGTACACAGCTATAATATGAAATTATGTACTGTAATGCACCTCCTCTCAGGATGTCAATGTCACATATAACTAGTACTGACATTGCAAAGGTATCCCTGACTGTCCCTGATGCATTCTGGCTAGGTCAATGTTTTAAGGACATTTGTACCTCAGTGCATGAGAGCTATGGCTAACATAGCTGTCAACCCCTTACAGCAGGAATTCAGGTCATAGCCATAATTAGTTGGGGCACAGGCCCAAACTCAGTGACAGAGTATACATATTGGCCATACAAATAAGAGTATGAATAGACTAACTGATATTACTGTAGCATAAGTGTTTTCTGAGGGGTCTGGCATATGACAGCCAGATTCTCTATAGTCTGACAACCATCAATGATTGGCCAACCATTTGTCAGACATCCACACGTGTGTGCCAAAATGACTACATCTATGAGGCACACGTTCACATTCTGGAAACATCTGTGTGGTGGAGAGGTATGATGCCTATAGAAAAGATATACTACAGCAGGTTTTCATTGCTGTCTGTCATTGTGGCAATTGGTGTTGCTGGATTGTCCACATATAGTTGTAATAGCACACGGCTATTTGTATGACAGTGGCTGTATGAAATAGCAGTGGGACTTTGCCCATAGGGGAGACATCACAGTAGACTACAGTGATGGGTGTAGAGACATACAGCAGACTCTGTCATGGCACACAGGGACATAACCAGTATTGTTACTATCTTGCTGATAGCCACACATGTAGTGTTTTGATAGACTGTGGGGTATGACGTGTGAGGGAGCGGTGGGTAGTGCAGCCCATTTTGGATGTGCAGGGTCTGTACATCATGGACATCCACATATCTTGTCCTGTAATGTGTTCCCCTGTTGTTGTCTTGCAGGTACTATGTATCGACAGAGACATCCTCTATATGTTATAGTGGATGCCCTCAGACTCAACCATCGCACCCTGCTGTCAAGGGGTCACCACAATCAAGAACAGTGGGCAGCATTGTGGGCTGACCTTGTGAGGGCTGTTAATGATATTGGCTAACAGGACCTATGAGCAGATTCGGCAATGGGCCACAGACATGGTCAATGCTGCACGTCAAAAGGCAGCTGCTGTTTCCAGGGACTGTGCTGTCACTGGTGGAGTGCCTGCAACACAACAACCACTCTCAGCCACAGAGAAATTCCTGGTGAACCAAGGATCAACCCACAGCTCCCAGCGAACCATCACACCAATCATTCTGGAGGTGGGTGCCACAACACTCACATCAGAGAAGTGTCTAGGTAAGCAGACTCTGTTCACCCATATAATACATTTGCAGTCATTGTGGCAGGCTCTACAGATCAGTACATGGGTGTTAGATCTATCTGCATTGGAAGGGGGTTGGCTTTTCACTACAGATGTGCACACATGCTCAGAATGGCAGGAATATAGCCAGTATCACATTAGCTACTGTACATGTGGATCTCCACACATATTACCTTGTAACACTGCAATATTTGGTGTTGCTGACAATACCTCCCCCTCACCTTTTCACAGGTATGTCAGGTGTGGCCGGAATTTATGGTCCTGTACCTGGTAAGTGTAATACTGTTGTTTTACCTGATCAGATATACCCTATGAATGTTAAGGGCTGCCATTTTGCCTTTTGCACAAGTGTTCTGCTTAGCTAGAGTAGAATAATTGTATGTTCCATTTTGGAGCAGTAAATTACAGTGCATAGCTTAGGGAATGACAGGTGTGCATTTGCACAAACTTCAACGTGTTTGCACTTATAGGTATGAGCAACTATGCAGCCTGCTATACATGAGGTAATTACTCCAAGATGCCCATTCAGATACAATAGGAGGAAGATACACACCTGAAGCAGTGGTACTACAACATTTATAGCATTGTCAAGATAGGTGTACTGGGTTTAATGTGTATTTTCTGTCACACAAATAGTCATATTGCATACATCACAGGTGCATTGAACTGGAAACGTTACCCAGATGTAGCTGACGTGCATGTTATGCAGAGCCTGGGGTGTCTGTGTATATTGTTGTGGGTGTGTGTGTGTTGTGCATGGGATCAGAGATGTGAAGATGTGGGACATGTGGTGCAGTTGTGGCTCTTCATCTGTATGAGTCTGTGTGGATCATTACACATAATATTGCAGGTGGCAATGTACTGCTTTTGCCTTGCTTCTCACAGGTGAACAGGGGGTTTGGAGTCTGTCTTGCGCACAACCTGATGTCAGTGTCTCATCGGACTCTGGTGATGAAAGTGGCCATAGTGAGGCACAGGTGGGGTTGTCAGTGACTGAATCTGTCCCAGAGGTCGACATCCCTCTCCTGCCCCCATTGTCTACACACAGTCAGTATGCCCACACATACCCATTCACCAGAGGCCACAGATACTGGAAAGTCAGAGGGTGGTGACATAGTACAGGACAGTGTGCGAACTATGGTGTCAGTGAGTGTGGACACTGGCCATAGCCATACTGCTGGTGAGGTCCCACAGAGGTAGATTGACAGGGGTGCTCAAATGAGGACTGCTGCCCATCCACTTCCTGTTGCAGGTGTCACATCCTGGGTCACTTGACACGTTTCAGGCTGTCATGGTGGCACAGGCATGAGATGAACTCAACACCAGACAGATGCTTAGGTTTATGGATGCAGCACAGTCTAACATCTGTGACTGCCTCCACAGGATTGGCAACACTATAGAATGTTTCAGTGATATAGTGTACAGATGGTTGACTCAGACAGTGTCTGTTTTTGAGCACACGTTGTGTGTGCTGGAATATGTGTTTGGGGTTGGGCCATCCACACCATCTGCTGGTAGTCCACATAGCTGTGCACATTCAAGTTCCAGTAGCGGCAGCATGTCCAGCACTATAGGGGAAGGTGTGCTGTCCACACCATGACATGGCAAAGCACAGGCATGTGGTTCCGGATGGTCCCATGGGGGACACAGGCCCAGAAGACAGCAGTCACCATCAGATGCTAGCACCACATCTAAACTTGGGCATGGTGCTGCTCATGCAACTCATGGAAGAGCCACTTCCCATGTTCATGACCAGAGACAGTGAACTGTCCACTCAACCATGTATGGGCCACAGCTGTTCACCATACACTCATGTGGGGCTAGCACTGAGCATGACTGTGTACATGCACACACTCCAACAACACTGTCACATGCAGGTCACCTACAGACACACCACAGCACCACTCCATGACCCATGTCAACAGCACCCCTTCTTGACTCACACACATGCTGTCAACTGTTTGGCACAGCCTAGGCCTCTGCCACCACCACACCACACCCTATACATGTAATGATGTCTGTGACACATCCCTACCATCCCTGACATCCCCCTAGCATCCATGCCATCAATGTGGGGACCTGCATATATGTGTCTGATGCACAGGATGACCACATGACTTTACATGTGTTTGTGTAGTGCAGTAGTGTTATCCCATGGCAGTTGTTGTGGGCCATGACAGGTACTGTATGCTGGCATGTGTCAGAAGTACACATCAAACATTGTGTATCTTTGTTGCCTGATGGCACACTGGTGGTAGTGTTACAGAATGACAGGTGTGTCACACAGCTGTGTATGTTTTTGTCTCAGGAGTCTGAATGGTGCAACTATGGACACATGGCGGAAATACAGTGCCACAGGATGGCAAGGCAGCACAGCAAAGATATGACTTCAACAAGCTTTGCCAGTATATGTGCATGGCTCCCTAGGTGCATATGTGTAGAACATTGTGTCAGAGACAATGGGGACAGTCAGCATCAACATGGTTTCATATCCTGCAACACAATCTACTACCCATGATACATGTCACCTGGGTAGTCTGCACGTACAACTGTAGATGGTGGCAGACATCAGTTATGCTTATGTAGAGGGTGGCAATTTAGGGCCAGTATCTAGTCACAGGGCCATGAAATGCATAACCAATGCATAAGGATAGGCCACATGGGCATGTCTGCAGTACTGTCAGGAGACATGCAAACAATACTACATCTATCATCTAACGTAACCGTTATGCTTACCCTAAAATACACAAACTCATAAACATTTAACACCTGTCTTTTATTCATCCTTGACCCTAACCTTAACACATACACCCACACACACACACACACACACACACACACACACACACACACACACACACACACACACACACACACACACACATTGGATGCTGTGAGAGTAGATCCTCTAACTAACTAGTATTACACACTATAGAGCACAGTACTTATTACACGCACCATACTGTATATCTGCTACAATGCTGTCAGACAGTGCTTTTAAGGTGGATGACATCTACAGGCCTTTTAGAGTAAGGAATTTAGTGGCCAGTCACAGGGCTAAAAATGTATTATCATTGCCCAGTGACAGCACATAAGAACATGTCCATAGTGCTGTGAGGAGATATATTGACACACACACAGACACACACACACACGCACACACACACACACACACACACACACACACACACACACACACACACACACACACATACGCACACTTGGAGGATGTGAGATTAGAACTCCTACCTAACTAGGTATTACACACTACAGCTCACAGTACCTATTGCACATGCCACATGTTATATCTTTTGCATATGTTGATGCAGGAACAGTACTTGTGGAGTACGCTAAGTGGCCTTTTGTTAGAAAGCATGTGTGGCCTGCAAAATGAACCTGCTTAATGCTGTTATTGTATCTAGTGTCCCAGGAGTGGGCTACCTGTTAATACCACAAAACTGCTAAAGCAGATAAAAAAACAATAAAAAAACAATGGAGCCATGGCCTGAAGCTGTCAAAACATTACTGATGTTACTAATACCTCGGCTGTCCGGGTCTGAGTTGAGGGTGGCAGAGCTCAGTGATTTCTTGTAGTATGTCCCTGTGCACCCTATAGCATTCTACAATCTTCAATTCATGTAGCTCCTGGAAGGTTACCCTGGGCCTGAACACTCTTCCCCTTCTCAGTCTAGGCCTATTGTCATCAGCAGCATCAGCACTGACCTCAGCATCTAACATATACAGATGTAGCAGAGCTGCAGCAGCCCCTAGCATTGCTTTGGTTACAAATCTCACATTTGTACACCACTGGTGCAGAGTATGGGGGTGAAATCTGACTGTAGGGTGTATGGAACTGTTCTAGTGATCTGTTGTAGGTACAGCCTGTGTACCACCCCACATAGTTTGGATATATATTATGTTTAGAAAAGAGTAACTTATTGGAATTGCAAATATCCATGTATATAGTTCAAAACATTTAAAATAGGTGAGGGGCTATGCCCCCACACCCCTTAATGTGGGGGATGGTGCCCCCCACACACTCCAAGGTCGCACTACAGTGGGGAAAAGGCCATATATAACTTTCAGTGAAATGTGTTTCAGTGAATTATTTTTACAGTGAATTCAGCTTTCAGTGAATTGTGCACAGTCAAATGTGTTTCAGTGAAATGTGCTTTCAGTGTATAGTCCTAGACCCATATATATATATATATATATATATATATATATATATATATATATATATAATAAAACTTAAACTAATATCAAATATTAAGAGATAAAGAATAAGTATATATAAGCGGGTAAAAAGAAATGAAAAAAAAACAGTTATCTTAGTGAAGTGTGCGTTGAGGTTTCTTTTTTCCTTTTGAAGTAAGAACAGATTTAAGAGGGACGTAAATAGAACTTATAGAGAATTAGGTATATAACAGCTTAGCAAATAAAATTAGTTAAATAGTCACATTTCCTTCATTTTCTTTTTCTTCTCATTAATTTTCCATCCATTCTTTTCTGCTTATCATTTCAGGGAACTGTTATTCTAATCCATGGCTTCCGCTTGATCAATTATATACTTTTTTGTTTTCCAAAAAAATAATGCAGTG
This sequence comes from Protopterus annectens, assembly GCF_019279795.1. Classification (NCBI taxonomy): domain Eukaryota; kingdom Metazoa; phylum Chordata; order Ceratodontiformes; family Protopteridae; genus Protopterus; species Protopterus annectens. Next base: position 1,849,314,294 of record NC_056739.1, on the reverse strand, counting down.
TCCAGGTCTTCAAATATTCTAGATTCATGAACTTTTATTTGCTTTTTTCTTAAGTTCTTTAATTAAAGGTAAAAAGCATTTCCTTTTGCATATCACTGTAGAAGAATCGTCATTGTCAAATCTTATTATTTTTTCAGTTAGTTTGATGGGAGATTTTGACCAAGCTGTCTTAAGTATCAATTCCTTGTCCTGTAAAGTAAAAAATTAACAATAGTAGATCCTGATGCTGATTTATTTTTAAAAGGAGTGACAGCCAAAGACCTGTGTGCTCTCTCATAGGTTCATAGGTTCATTCAAGGCTATCTGCCCTAGGGCATTTATAAGCCTAGCCAGAGTGTGTTTGGCTTTCACCACCCATTTTAAATTAATTTTGCTATGCCCTTTTTCAAGGTTAGTATACTGTGCCTCTGTCTAACAGTGACACAGAAGTGATATCCGGGGTAAACCTACGATCTCCCATCCACTCATCAAGATTCCTCTTGAAGAGAGTCAATGAGGGACTTTGCCTAACCTGGACTGGGATTTTATTCCAGAGTGAAGGGAGCCTCTGGGTTATGAATCTGTCCCTCCAGCATGTCCTATTTATTTCAGTGCTGAGGTTCAAGTCTCTTGAGCGCATAGCTCAATGGGATTTGGATTTTCTGAGGTGCAGCATATCCATTAATTCCGGGTTGGACATGTCTTTATACGTCAGGCACAGATCGCTTCTGAGCAGGCGGTATGCCACTGAGTAGAGCTGGAGTTTCTTTAACTGGGCAGCATATGGCATCTGTTTGAGCCCTTTGATCCTCTTGGTGAGGTACTTTTGGGGTCTTTCCAGTTGCTGCAGGTGTCTGGTAAGGTACATCCCAAAAGGGGCATTGTACTCAATTATGGGCCTGATGAGGGATGAGTAAAGAGGCACGATGACCTCCCCTGATCTAGATGTGAATCCCTTCATGATTAGGTGGGCTATATAAAATGTTTTTCTAACCACTGTGGCCACATGGTTGTCAAATGAGAGATTGCTATCAATTTGGGTCCCCAGGTCCCTAATTACTTCTTCTGTACTTAATGGATTATCACCTATGTGGTAATTTGTGGGCACTTTGTTTTTGCCAAAGGGGATGACTATACACTTTTTGGCATTTAGCTTGAGGCCATGGCTCTGGCACCAGTTGTCTGTTTCTATGAGGCCCTTTTGGAGGATGCTTGTGTTGGCTAGAGAGTCGATTATGGCACCCAGTTTGCAGTCATCTGCGAACTTGGTCAGCCACAGTCCTTCCATGTTGGCCTGTACCTCCGAGAAATATATACCGAACAAGAGAGGTCCCAGGACTGAGCCTTGTGGGATGCCACTTGTAACTGGTTTGGAGTCTGACATGGCTCCAGCAATTCTAACCATGTGGGTTTTGTCCTTGAGCCAGTTTGCAACCCATCTAGTGACATAGGGGTTTATATTTAAGCTGGTGAGCTTATCTATAATGCCCAAGTGGGGTATTGTATTTTGCGAGGTCCAGGTAGGCTGTGTGGACCACCTTCCCCTCGTCAATGGCCTTGGTGACTGTTTCAAAGAAATCAACCAGGTTTAAGAGGCAGGATCTGCCCTTAACAAAGCCGAACTGGGTAGGATCCAGTGTCTGTAGGTCCCCAATATCTTTATTTATGAGGTCCATGATGATCCTTTCCATAGCTTTGCAGACCAAGCTAGTCAGGCTTATGGGGCAATAGTTTCCAGGATCCGTTGAGGCACCACCTTTGTGGAGAGGGACCACTGTTGCTGTACGCCACTCTTTGGGTACATATCCTGTAGTAAGGCTGAGATTGAACAGTAGTTTTATGTTTGGGTTTAGATCTTCTTGGAGTTCATGTAGGGCACAGCCCGGGACACCGTCTGGTCCCATTGATGCTGTGTTTTTTGCTTTGGAGAGGGCGGCTCTTACCTGAGCATCTGAGATGTCAGGGGGGTAGCACTCTGCTGGGATAGATATTTGCCCTTTTGGTGAGGGGGGGAGTTTGCACTGAACCTGTCAGCTAGGATGTTGGCAATGTCTGTGGGTTCGGTGTATTTTTTGTCATTTTGGACTAATTCTGAGCATATCTGGGAATTCCCACCCAGGTTCCTAACATAACTAAAGAAAGCCTTGTGATTATTCTTAGTGTCCTGTGCAATTTTTCTCTCGAAGCTGGCCTTAGACGATTTTATGAATGCCCATAGTTTTTTGCTAATACTGATCAGAGATGCCTTCTTTTTTTGGGATTTTGCTCTATCATGTAGTAGCTTCCTCCTTCTATTGCATAGTTTGTTTATGGCTGGAGTCCACCAGACAGGACGTCTGCCTTTGGAGGATTGGGTCTTGGTTTTATTTGGGATTGCATGATCCATGCATTCCTGAAGGTGCTCATAGAATGCGTTTATAAAGGATTATGTGGTCTGGGCCGTATTTTCCACAGGCCCGGGGGCTTTGAAGGATTCCACCTCGGTTTTGAGGAGTGTGAAATTTGCTTTAGAGAAGTTTTTCAGTGTGGTTTTCTGGGCAGGGGGTGGGGTCGGGATGTGAATATCTAGTGAGATTAGTTTATGGTCTGATCTTACCAGTGAGGGATACACTTCTGGTCTGGAGCATAGAGTCCCCATGTTGGTGATGATCAGGTCCAGTATGTTTTCCCCTCTTGTGGGAGTGGTAACAAGTTGTTCCATAGCATCTGAGTTTATAAATTCTAGGAACCTTTGGGCTAGGGTGTTGGAGCTAGAGTAATGCTCCCAGTCTGTTTGGGTAGTTGAAGTCACCCAATATAATGGTGTTTGGAGAGACCTTCATATTTTCCAGTGTTCTCAGGAAGGCTGAGTGGGGTTCCTGGGTTTGGGAGGGTGGTCTGTAGCAGGCTATAAACTGGAAGGCAGTTTTACCCACTGTTAGTTGCACATGGATAGTCTCTGATGCTTCGTGCTGTGCCACCAACCTGGAGGTGTGGGTATCTTTGACGAAAATTGATACTCCCCTTCCTTTTTTGGTTCAGTCCAAGTTTTGGGGTCGAAAAGCATGGTATGAGGTATAACCTGGTACTGCTGGGGTGCTCTCAGGAGCCTTGAACCAGATTTCTGTTACTGCACAGATATCAATGTTCTCCATGCTAAGGAGAGTTTTGAGTGCATGCATCTTGAGGTTTAGACTTCTGGCGTTGAGTAGCATTATTCTTAGTTTCTTATCCCTTGTGATACCTATGGAGGTGGGTTTGTCTTTTGAGCCTTGCCTAAAAAAGGCACTATGGGGGTAGCAAGAGCCTTTGCCAATATCTGAAAGCCCAGGGGTGACAGATGCAAGCCATCCCTAGCGAAGCATCGTGGCTTGTCGAGCATGTCATCCCAGGCTGACAGGCATTGGATCCCATTTGAATGACACCAATACTTAAGCCAATTGTTGAAATTGATCATCTTGTCTTCATATTGTGGCATCATGCTTGGTGAGGGTAAGATGCTACTCAAGGTCAGGGTCATACCGGCCTGGGCAACATGCTCAGAGAGCTCCTCTATGTCTCTTTTTATGTAGTCCAGAAAACAAGGTGTACCAATTTCAGTAAGAAACAGTTCAAATATGCAGGCACTATAAGCCTTTAACCAGAAATTCCCAGCTCAGAAGGGCAGAGTCCAGCCTCTCCTCCCACAAGAGTGCAGACCACGAACCTTCTTAATGCAAAATAACTGGCCTGAAGCCCAAGTGCTTAAACCAGGACTAATACACTTTTAGAATAACAGACACTGAGCCCTCAATCAGCAGTTCCCAACTTAGAAGGATGTAAGCTACCTGTCCTGCCACCACAGTGCATGCCACAAACCTTCCTAATGTAAAACACCTGGTCTGAAGCCCAAGTGCTTAATCCAAAAGACTTAGAATGATAGCTACACTTTAATCAAGTTACTACCAAGCAGTAATAAATACAATTGAATACTTTAAAGAATGCCTGGATTAGTGCTCAAGTTATACAAACAAAGCTAGATTCAGCAGGCCTGGATCTAGTCTATGCTACAGCAAACAAGGTGTACCAATTTCAGTAAGAAGCAGTTCAAATATGCAGGCACTATAAGCCTTTAACCAGAAATTCCCAGCTCAGAAGGGCAGAGTCCAGCCTCTCCTCCCACAAGAGTGCAGACCACGAACCCTCTTAATGTAAAATAACTGGCCTGAAGCCCAAGTGCTTAAACCAGAATTAATACACTTTTAGAATAACAGACACTGAGCCCTCAATCAGCAGTTCCCAACTTAGAAGGATGTAAGCTACCTGTTCTGCCACTACAGTGCAGACCACAAACCTTCTTAATGTAAAACAACTGGTCTGAAGCCCAGGTGCTTAAACTAAAAGGCTTAGAATGAGTTACACCAAGCAGTAATAAATACAATTGAGTACTTTTAAGATGACGCAAAAGCAAAATAAAGTAGGAAGAAACACAAATACAGTAAAAGCAGATACAATTTTTTTTTTTTTTTTTTTTTTTGAGTGAGCAAATGAGATGGGATCAGGAGTTACAGGACAGAAACAAGTTCAAATGCAGGCCTTCAAATCAGAAAGTTGAGAGAGATGGAAGACTGCCCAAATGGCCAATAACTACAAATTCTGGGCCAGAACCACTCCTTATGTGGTAGACAGGTTACCTAATGCTTACCACGCCCACTGATAAGCTAGAAGGCTTCCCTCCAACACAGAAAGGCTTGGGGGGCTCAGAAGCTTACAAACAGTCCTGGATACAGCAAATCTGTATCTGGAACACTAATTATAGGGAAAGTTAGGAAACAGGCTTACAATTTTTTTTTTTTTTTTTTTGCCATAAGACATTGCTTCTGTTAGATCAAGAATTTTAGGAAACCAAGATGTTAAAAAGTTTATCATTCTACTCCATTCTATTTTCTCAGGTAAACCAAAAATGCAGATATGGTTTCTCTGAGATCTGTTCTCCAGGTCATCTAATTTGCTCAGTAGTAAGGTATTTTGTTTTAATAAGAATGCAGTGTTGTTTTCTTCATAAGTTAATCTCCCTTCCACATCATTTAATGCTTCTTCTATTCCGGATATCTACTTTTGGTTGATTAGGAGACTCTTGAATTTGTTCCATTTGTTTTGTACATCTCTCCTTAAAGTTGTCTAATTTTTTGTCCATTTGCCCATTTTCAGTGATAGTTCATGAATATTAGTCATGACCATATGAAATTCTTTCTTCAGAGATGAGTCTTAAAAGCTTATTTTTGTATGACTCATCTTGTAAGTGTAGAAATTATCAAGATAACAGTTTGAAAGGAAAATAAAGGAATATTTGTATAATTTTTGGATGTTATCGAGCAGGATAACTTGGATTATTAGATTTTGACCAAAAAATGTGTGATAACTTAAAAATATAATTTCCTGTCAGAAATAAGATGAGAATAGCAGAGCTGGTGAAATCTGCTCCTAACTCAACAGCATCCTGGCCATGCCCCTCCCCCATGTCTCATTCCTGTGTTGTGCCATTAGTTGTCTGCCCTCTCCCTCCAATGCACCTACATGTAATGGCAATGCATACAACCAGTAGGTGCCTCTTACATTTCTGGTGTGCTCTGTCAATTTCCTATGTGCACATTGCTTGCATTGGCAACAGTTTGCACAGGAATCATATGCTTGTATATATGCACCCATCTTTGGGTACAGCTAAGCTGTGTAGAGGTATGCACAGCTCATTAAGTCCTGGTTAAATGTTAGACTATATCAGTGAAAAATCAAAACTCTCTGAGGTTGTGCAACTTTTGACAATGTTATATTAAGCAAGGAGGTGGAGGGGAAAAGCCTAATGGATAAAGGTTATAGCAACTTGCTCCCACTTCCTGCAGGGCTGTTATTTATTTAATACATCATTCATTTTGGTTGAAATGATTCACTGACTGGAAGAGATGCAGTAGAGTGTGCCTTAACCCTGTAGAGACTTTCTGTGCATAGTATATAGATGTGTGCATACTTGTTATGCATGCTGTGCTGTGCTGTCATGCATGAGTGGATTTAGGCATTCTTATTGATAAGCCATGTTATGTACATGTCATGCACCATTAAACTTTAGTCTGGTAGGACAGCATTGCTGCCTGTAGTGCTGTTTACATAGCCTTATATACCATCCTCTTGTTCATCTGTCTTTGCACCAGTGGGATCTATAGTGTTGTTTGTGTCCACATCAAGGTTACATGGATCACATTATGATTTGCCTCTCCGTTATGCATAAGATCCATCTCCATCTAGAACAGTGTCTGTATGTATCAATGTTTTATCTACAAATTGGACCCATGTTTGCACATAATTTCATGAGCTTACATTGCTGATTCACAGTGTATTTGTTGTAATCATGTGTGAGTCCTCTTTTTATTCCCTTCATCTGTGTTATTTTCCATACTAGTTTGATGCCCCTGCCTGCTGTGCGATTTCCATCCTGTGTTTATCACTCTCTTGTTTCCCTACAGTGTATTTCATGCTCTCACCACTGTGTTTGCTTTGTCCAATACATTTTCATGGAGCTTCCTTCCCTTGCTTTTGTATTACCTACCTTCTGTTTTCTTATGATAACCTTACTTATCCAAGTTTAATATAAACAATAGGAGCTAACTCCAACAAAAACATTATACCTTCCACTTTTCTGATATGCACCACTCAGGCGTTCCTCCATGACAACCTTCTTGTGTTTACCTCTGCAGCAAGACTTTGTCACCATTTTATGCAGCTACTTTCCTCATTCCTTTCTGCCATGTCTAGTGCTGTTTGTATAACAGTTTATTTTATTCAACAACATTAATTTTGCTGTGTTGATTGGCAGTCTCTTAGGGCATTCTACTGTTTGCAAACATAACCCCACCTCTCTCTGGCTGCCTTTGCTGTACAAAATCTGTTCATGTATATGGCAGTCAGCTGTCAATGTATCCTTGCTTTCATGTGTGAGCTGTGTTGTGTGCCATATGTGTGTGGTAATTTAATTTGTTTCTGGCTTAGGCTTTGACTAACATGGATATTCTGTGATGCACCAGTTTTGTGGTGCATAAAGTGCATCTTTCTGCATGCAAGGAAAATGTAAAAAGTACATGGTATCTATGTCTGACAGCAACCAAGTGGATAGCAGCAGTACAATTCAGTATTTACAACACTAGCGACAGTACAATATGTTGTTTTGATAGGGAAAAATGCATGGAAGTAGACAGCCCAACTCATGGGCAGCACAAAAATCATTCATTGTTCTATTTATAAGCACCGAATGAAAGAATGAATATCCTGTACTAAGGGGAACATATGTGGACACTATATAAGCTGGAAATTATCTACAAAAGAGAATCATGATTTTATTCATTCATAAATAAATAATGAATTAAAGAATGACCTGCAATATTTACTGGCTTTTCATCCTTGGTTATTTTTATGAATGCAGCACTAATCCACAGTATAGTTCTAGTATTTATTTTAGTGATTAACTGTGTGTTTTGATGGTTGTTGGGAGAGTAAAGCATAGAGCTGTAGAACAATTTTGTGTAATTTCATAAGAATTTCTGAACATTTAATCATGAACTAAAAAACAACATAGACAACTATGAGTGAATGAATGAGTGACCCACACTTTACTGTCATGGTGTTTTCCCTGAGTGATCAGCTAGCTATACTTTTTAGTGGGTGGGGAGTGACTCTTCAACTATTTGTTATATACACATAAATCAAAAAATCTACACTGCTTTGCTGTGTGTGTGTCTGTGTGTGTGTTTATATAGCTTGATCTCTCTTTCTTTCAAAATATCAATACTATATATAATACATATAATATTTCTTTCTCTCGCTCTATGTATGTATATATATATATATATGAATCTATGTACAATATATATAGCTATATATAAACAGAGAGAGAGAGAGAGAAAAACACACACACACACACACACTTACACAACAGAAAGGATATGCAGACACCACACAGATGGCGACACAGCTAAAAACTCAGGCAAGGAGCCAAGCACTGTGAAATGGCAACACTTTACCAGCTTTGTGTTCTTTTCTCACAAATCCTGCAGAGACCCTCAAAGAGAGCTACTGATTGTGTGCAATCCTGCTGGAAAATGAAACATTTTGTACAGCTTGTAACTCTTATATATACTTATAAACACTTAAACAGCCCCTGACATTGACACACACACACACACACACACACACACACACACACACACACACACACACACACACACACACACACACACACACACACACACACACACACACACACAAAAGCAAATGTAAGCCCCAGCTGAGATTGTTTTTACACTGCATCTCTTTCTTGCTTACCCTAGGGCAAACACTCCTCCCTTATTTTCAGGCTGTAGACTTCTCTTTATCTTGCAAGTCTCATTCCTCGTACCTCTCACATCCTTTCAACAGTTACTCCTTCTTCTAAGTATAAATGATACTTAGTGTATACTTTATATTATTTTTTTCCTCAAAAAAAATTATTTTCAATTAAAATAACATTTACATAATATTTTTAAATATCATTTTAAACAACTATATACAATATTTACAATAGCCTGCCTTTCAATTATATACACTATATATTATTAAATATAGGATTAACAGATCAGTTATCAGAGATACAATATTCATTATTGCAGAGTGTCCAACAAAGACATAACTTTCTTCTAAGGATTATTTACCAGTGGCCTGGAATAGATTCATAGTTCTTTGATTTTTATTTTTATCTATGCAGTTGTCTTCATAAAGTGTAGAATTCTTCCAAGGTCAGGGGTGTATTTGAATTCCACCTTCTGGTTACACATTTCTTAGATACAGCAAGTATTGTCCATAACAAATAACATATTTGTCTTATTCAGGTAGGGACCTTCATTTATATTTAGTATAATCAATGCTTTTGTTAAGGTAAAGGATTCATTAAATAAAGCTTGTAAAAATGATTGATTCCATTCCAATATGATTTAATTTTATTACATTCATAAAAAATATGAATCCAGTCTGCTTTATTTGACTTTTCATACCTCCAGCAAAAACCATTTGTATTAGTACTGATCTTTTTAATTCTATCTGGTGTTAAAAATGCTCTTTGTAAGTATTTCCAGTTAAATATTTTCCAGTACTGTGTTAGAGGTATAATTAACTGATAGTAGGATGTTAGTTTTAATTTCTTCTGTTAACTGCAATGACTGACTTTTTGTTAAGAACTGCCAGTATGAAGGTTTGGGAATTGTTTTATATGTTATTAAGTCTTTATATAGATTTGAAATGGAATATTTCTTTTCACAACTTTTATATATAAATTCATGCAGAAAACTTATTAAATTTGGAATATCTTTAAATGAGGAATTATTAATTAATCTGCATAAATCTTGAGTGTACATTAGAATGCTTTGTAAGGTTAACTAGTCCTGTGTTGGAATATTGTAAGTAGTTTTTATCATATGCATATCTAAAACATTTAATTTATTTACACATTGAAACAAGCATAAAAATCCATTTTGTTCCTAGGAGGTTATTGTTTCCCTATATATTTTGTGAGGAAAGTTCTCAGTGATGGTAAATGGGGTTAAAAGGTCAAACCAGAATTTTAGATCTATGTTTGCATTGATAAGTTTCCTAAACAAATTGATGTAATGATTAATCAGTGTTGTTTTAGATGGTTTTGTTATATTATATTGGGTTCCAGATGTTTGCTGGAATGAGCAAACGACCGAAACCCAAATGGCCGGGCATACTTATGCGAAAGTGCTTTTCACCAAAGAAGCACTTTTGCATAAGTATGCCTGTTGCCAAGGCTGTACTACAGTGTGGGTAAGGGAAATTTCCCTTTTCCCAACTGCAGTGCGGTCTCGGAGGGACAATATTAAAGTAGGGGGGATGTAGGGAGCACAGCCCCTCACATGGGAGGGTGCAGGAGGGAGAAGGCCTCCTGCTAAGATGTTAATGTATTTTTAACACGCTTTAACAAAAGTGCTTTTTCGATAAAATCGCTTTCGTTAAAGTGTGTTTGGTTATAATGGATTTGGACATTTGCTCATTCGAGCAAACATCCTAGATCCATTATATTGTATACTTATGCATAGTATGTACCAGGGTTTGTCTGATTTGTCTATTATTAATTTTTTTTTAACAGATTAAATTCATTTGTTAATATAGCCATTGTTAATTCTTTCTAGTTGGCAAAATAATTTGGGTTTATCCAGTCTATTGTAGTTTTAAGCGCAGATGCTTTTATATATGTTTCTATTTGTAGGAAGTTCAATCCTCCTTGTTTCCAGGGTCTAATGTGATGAGTTAGAGCTACTCTCTTCTTTTTGGGATACCATAAAATGTTATTAAACATGAGTTTATTTCTTTAAGAATGCATCTTTCAGGAATTAACTGTGTTGCTAATGCTACATATAGTATTTCTGGCAATAAAACCAGTTTTATTAATTGCAATCTGTCTTCTAAAGGTTATATAATTTTGTTCCACTTTTCTATATATATTTTTATTGTTTCAATAATGTTTTTATAATTTATTAATATTGTTTCGTTTATATTTTTGCATAACACTAATCCTAAATAATTTAGCGTAAGTTCTTGTTTTCCTATGATGGATTTATCTGTAACTTGTAGTTCTTTTTTCTTATTTAAAAATAGAAATTTTGGTTTTGCTCAATTAAAGTATAGACCTGAAATATTATAAAATTTCTCCATTACTTCTTCTAGCTCTCATAATGACTCTCTGGAGTTTGATAGGGTTAATAAAAATATCATCAGCAAAAAGCATTATTTTAGATATGTACTGGTCATAGACTTTTATTCCTTTTATTCTTGGATTATTGCATATTATTTCTGCAAGTGTTTCTATAGCCAAAGCAAATAAAATAGGAGAAAGGGGGCATCCTTGTTTAGTACCTTTCATTATATGGATAGGTTCTGAGGTGAAAGGACCTAATTTCATGTAGGCTAAGTTATTAATATATATGTTTTGTAGTAATAAGATGAAGGGAGGAGGAAATTCAAATAATGCTAAAGTTTTAAATAGATATTTCCCATTGAGGGAATCAAAGGCTTTTTCTATGTCTAATCTGATTACAAGTGTTTCTCTATCTTCTTTATTCACATAATCTATAAGAGTAAGTATCCTTTTAATATTATCATGTGTGTGCCTGTTATATAAAAATCCAGTTTGATCATTATTAATTGTCTTTGAAAGTGGGATTTTCATTCTGTTAGGATTGACATGAATATTTTGTAATCATTATTTAGTAATGATATAGATCTGTATGAGGTGCAAAGGTCTGATGGTTTATTATCTTTTAGAATTGGTGTTATGAGAGAATATTTCCATGAGGGTGGTATTTTTGCTTCTGACTGGATGTCTAGCAAAGTTTTATGAAAAAGGGAGATTACTGTTGAAGGGAAGAGTTTGTACATTTCCATAATTATACCATCTATCCCTGGAGCTTTGTTAGATTTACTTTCTTTTATCTTGTCAACAATTTCTTTATAGGATATAAGTTTTTGTAGGTCTATTTTTATGTTTTTTGGATTTTTTTTTATATTGATAAGGTTTATATTTAAGTTTATTTGGTTGGTATCTAAATCTTCCTTTTTGAAGTGTTCCATATAATGAACCGAAATGCTTCAAAGATGTCTCCTATATCTGATACTTTTTCCCTTTCTTTTCATGATATATACTACTAATGTTATTTGCTTTAGATTGTATTTTAATTCTTGTAGATAAGTTATGTAGATATCTGGGGGAGGTAGCTAATAAGTTTATTTTTAATTTTTCCAAGGCTAGACAAGTTTTGTGTGTTAGAATTTCATTATATTTTTTATTGAATTCCTCTATTTCTTTTCTGACTTCTGGACAATTCACATTTTTTTTTTTTTAGATTTTGCCGTCAAGAGTCTGGTTTGCAAGTCTAATGATTCAGATTCCCACTCTCTAACTTTGTTTTTGCACCAGTTAAGGGTCTTACCAAATAAATATGCTTTTATTGAGTCCCAAACCATGACTCTACCGATTTCTGTTGTATTATTATTTTCAAGAAATAATTGTAGTTCTGACAACATCCAGGGTCTGAATTCTTTAATTTTCATGACATATGATAGAATTATAGTTGAAAGGATTAAAGATTTAAAATCTATTTGGAGCTTCATTATCAGAGAGTCATGATCTGAGAAGGGGCATGGAACTATTGAGAAGTTGAAGATTTTTGTTTGTAAATCTTGAACTACGAATAATTTGTCTATTCTGGTTTGTGTTCCAAATCTATGGTCTTTATGGGAAAATAATAAGGATTTATCATCTTTTACTTTAAAAGTGTCTATTAAATGAAATGAATCCATCCATCTTTTTAAGGATTTTGCAATAGTTGCTATGCGAAAAGACTTCTTGGTGGTTTCAGAAGCTTCTAAGGTACAATTAAAGTCTCCTCCCAGTATAAGATCTCCTTTATAATTGTTGGAAATAAAATCTAGGTGTTTTTAACCGTTCCTGCTCCAATTCCTGGGAACCAATATAGATTAGCTAAGGTCCATATTCTGTTATTAAATTTAATTATAACAAATGCTAGTAGACCTTCTTTGTCTTCATATTTATAAATAGCTTTTGGAGTGATTATGTTTTTCTTCCAAATAATTGATACTCCTTTTGTCTTTGTTCTATAGGAGGATTGAGCTAAGACTGTATAGTCCTTAGGGATCCAAATAAAGCTATCATTAGTCTTAAAATGCGTTTCCTGGAGAAATACTACTTGAGCCTTATTTAGATTTAAATATTTTAGAAAGTTTGATCTTTTATTTGCATTATTTAGGACATTAGTATTTAATGATAAGAATGTTAAATCCATTTAGTTATTGTTGGAAGAAACATTTTGCTTCTTTTTTTATTATTTTGAGTGTAGTAGTTATACCGTATTCTCTGATAACATTGGATGTTATTTTTATGTGTGTAAACTTGGGAGTGTAATTTAATTGTCTTTCTTCTTTAAATACAAGTAGGATAATATTCTGGTTAGGCTTTAAACAAATACTTCTATAAAACATTAATTCTAAAGTATCAAATACAAGTAAATATGAATTTCCCATTAAACATGAATGAAAATCATTCCTAATCCAATAGATAAAGATAGATCTATTGGATTATCACTCATACTTTAAACCAACAATATCAACTGAGCTCCATATGTTAAATTATTATATGGAGAATTTTCTTAAAAGATATATGAAATTCTATATTATTCTATTATTATTCCATAATATTTTATATATCAGGATGGAATGTTAGTAGTGTAAATAATTATTATGTTGACTTAGAAATTATCCAATATTTAGTTACCCTTAAGATATCCCACACATGTCAGATATGTCATTTTGGATAAATTAAATGCAACATAGGAGCATATACTAAATAAGCCAACAACAAATAGATTATTACTAAAATAATTTGACTAAAAGGACTCTGTAGGAGACAATGATTGATTACCAATGAAATATGAATTTACTGTAGGTGTACAGTCTTCCTTTACTTTCCCACTCTTCAGCTCACCAACTTCAACTTACACTTATGAAAAGACATGGCTTATCAGTGGTATCCTGACTCTGAGTAGAGGCGCCCTACATTCTAGTGCTTTTACATATTTATAGATTTACAAAACAGAGTCTAAGAATGAACTATAATCACCCTGACAATTCCCACCCTGCATAGGGCATCTCCTGCTTCCAGAATGGGTAATCACATCAGGTCTAGAATGAATGTGTAGGTACCCATTTGGTAATCAAGACTTAACTTAGGTAAATATTAATCAAATAGTGTTTAGAGCATCTTAGAGAGTTCTCGGGACAGTTAAAATACTCTTAAGCCTCTGCTCCCATGACCAAAAACAGAGATTTCCCTTCCCTTTCTTTCCCTTGTTTTAAATCAGTACTATTAAAAGAAATTCATCAAACATAGGTAAACAGAAATAACATTCAGTAGTTCACCTTGTACATGACTCGCAATCCATTAAACAAGTCAGTGACTAACATCACTTTAGTAAACATTATAAAGACAAATTAGAAATAACTTCCTAGCTCTTTACATTTTCTGATAAAGCAAAAAGTTAACAATAAGCTATTTTAACTAAATGTGTAAAGCATTTAAATATTTCCTTGCATGTATACATTTCTACTTATATTGTAATGTCAATAGCTGTCTTTGAAATCTGTACAATACGTCACATCTTCAAATCATTCCTTTTTCAATTCAGGTTTTGTTTTGCCAAAATGGCAACAATATTTCAAGGGCACAATTAATATTTAGATTGATGTTTCAAATAAATAACTTGTCAGTTGCCAATTGAGTTAGTATAGAATGTATGGTTAGTGCAAATATAGCATGTTGCAAAAATATGTATTTTTTCGTGTGCTCTAGAGACTGTCATATGCAAGTGACATATATAATGTAGCATATATAGAGCAGATAGCTTATGGATTCCGGTTGTTATGCTTATTACTTAGGCAGTTTCATTTAAGTTTGCAAGTAATTTGGGGACATTTCATTTGAGTTTCCAGGAATGTGTAATCCAATGTGAGTAATTTATAAAATATTTACAAGTTGTTCTATTAAGTTATCTAATGTACCCTTCCTTAGATTGTAATTCAGTTTAATAGCTAAACAACATTACTTTTTTGTTATTTGTTATCTGCGAGGCTAAATGCACTTCGCAGATTCACAAAGTCCATAAAAACTGCCACAGTTGTTTTCTGTTGCCATGACGATGCAAATATAGTGGTTCCTAATCAATGAGTGTTAAAAAAAGAAAAAAAAAACTGAAATAGTTCACGAGGCTGATAGAATGTTAAGAAATCTTCACTTCTCACAAGCAACAGTACATTTTCCCTCCTTTTATATATTATGTTAATATTATAGGAAATAATTCAACTGACAGTATGTATATAAATTAAACATTTCAGAGTTAATCGCTAACATGCCCCGTAACCCATTAAGCATAACAGTGTCCACCATTAATCTAATAACTATTGTAATAACATCTAATTGAGTCCACTTTTCCTCATAAACACGTGTTACAATTCATTAAACAAAGCAGAGTCTAAGATCTGCCTAATAATCATTATAAAGACAAATAATAGTAATTTCCTAGCTCTTCAAACTTTCTGATATCCAAAATGTTGACAGTAAGCTATTTTAACTGGAAGACTAAAACATTACAGTATTTCCTTGTGAATATACATTTTTACTTATACTGTAGTGGACATCCACGGTGGTGCAGCGGTAGTGTTGTTGCCTCACAGCAAAAGGTTCTCCCATTCGATTCTTGGCTGGAGTGCGGGAAGTGCCTTTTGTGTGGAGTCTGCATGTCCTCCCCGTGGTTGGGTGGGCATTCGAAAGACATGCGTAAATGGGCATGCGTTTGTTGAAGGTTGGACATCGAGCTGGCACCTCAGCATTCGTGAAAAATCTACTGCCAATCATTATCAGACCGGAGTTCCTCTGTGGTGACCCCTAACAAGGAAAAGCCGAAAGACAAACAACAACTTATACGGTTGCGGCAAAAACTGTCTTTGAAATCTATGCATTACTTCACTTCTTTCAAGTCGTTCATTTTACAGTTCAGATTATATTTTGTCATAATGTCAGTAACATTTCTGGGGAACATTTAATATTTAATGTGATATTTTAAATGAATAACTATCAGTTCCCAAGTGAGTTTGTACAGAGTGTGAGGCAACTACAAAGATAACATGTTGCAAAAAGTAATATGTAGCTTTTAATGTGCTCTAGAGACTGTCAATTTCAAGTAACATATAAAATGTAACTTTTACAGTGCAGACAGCTTGTGGAATCATCATGTTAAACTGAGTAATACTTTTTAATCAAGCAGGTAAATTTAAGTGCACATGTAGTTTGGGAACATTTCAGTTGTGTTTCCAGGAATATGTAATCCTATGAGGATAAATCATAAAATATTTACAAAATAGTCCTATTATGTATTTATTTTACCTTGCTTAGGTTGTTTTTCATTTTAATAACTAAACAACATTACTTTTTTTATTATTTGTTATCTGTGAGGCTTAATGCACTTCGCAAGTTCATATTGTCCTTAGAAACTGCACCAATTGTTTACTGTTGCTGGCAACGCAAATAGAATGTGAAGAAAGCTTCACTTCCCTTAACCAACAGTAAATTTTCCCTCCTTTTTTTCTTATATATATATATATATATATCTTCTTCTTCTTCTTCTTTCGGCTTTTTCCTGGTTAGGGGTCACCACAGCGGATCACCTGTCCACTCATGATTGGCAGTGGAGTTTTATGGTGTCGAGTTGCCAGCCCAGCACCCAACCTTCCACATGAGGCACACACTCACACCTAGGGCCAATTTAGAGTGTCCAATCCACCTACAACATGTCTTTGGGATGTGGGAGGAAACCGGAGCACCCAGAGGAAACCCATGCGACCACAGGGAGGACATGCAGACTCCACACAGAAGGCACTGCAGCCGAGAATTGAACCAGAGAACCTCTTGCTGTGAGGCAGCAATGCTAACCTCTGCACCACCGTGGCCACATATACATGAATGGAACCTTTCAGAGTTAATCACGAACATGTCCCCAATCCCAATAAGCATAACAGTGACCATCATTAATCTAATAAATATTGTAATAACAATTAATTAAGTTCATTATTCCAATTAGTCTGCCTTAAAACTAGATTATTTTAGACTATTATTTATCTATGTATTGATAGTGAGATATTAAATATATACAGACTATATTAGTATAGTAAATAGGAGAAAACTTAGGAAGGGAGACAAGATGCAGTTAAAATAAATAATGAGAAAAGAGAGAGAGAAAAAAAAAGAGAAAATTAAGAGAAAATACACATATACTATGTATGTTGATTTACAGTATAAATATTTCATGTGCTATATAACCCTCCTTCTGTGAAAGAAAAGTACCCTGTTTTACATACCTGAGATAATGTGAAAACTCTCAAGTGTCATCTATTTTCAAAAAATATAGGTAAAGATTCCAGTAGTTAGTTACCTTTGTTTTAAAATTCCAGGCAGTAAAATTGGTCCTTTAAAGTAATGTTAAAAAAATTCACATCATAGTAGATGCTTTGAGAGATTTGGCTGTAACAGTATCAGTTTTTTTCTTCTTCTTTTTGACATCTGTCCAGACATTTGTTTCTTTTGTTCTCTTGAGAGAAGGTGACATCCAATCCATATCTTCTGGTAAAGTAATCACATTATTAGTTTTAATAAATGAAGAGGCTTCCTCTAAGTTAATAAAAGTCCTCATCTAGTTGGCATACAGTATTCTTATCTTAGCTGGATATGCAAGTTGTGCCTTGATGTTATTTTGTTTCAGAAACTTTACCATTGGCTACACTTTCTTCCTTTGTTCCATTATTCTAGATGAATAGTCGTTATCAAATCTTATCAGACTTTGCTTATATATTCCTGGAAACACAACTGAAATGTTCCCAAACAGATCATAAAATCAGTTCCTTGTCCAAGTATGAAAGACATTTAATAATTATTGACCAAGGAGTTTGAGTTAGTGGCAGGTTTCCCAAGAGCTCTGTGCGCCCTTTCAATGCGAAAGGAAAGTCCTTTTAAATTTAAAAAGTCAGGGATCCAGCTTGATAAAAAGGAAATAATATCCTCACCTTCTGTGTTTTCAGGTAATCCGAAAATCCTGATGTTATTTCTCCTCTCCCTATTTTCCAAGTCATCTACTTTATTAACCAACCGAGTGTTTTGTTTAAGAAGCAGTTCTTTCTGTGTTTCCTCTTCCTTATGTCTGCTTTCCAAGTTATTTAGAGAAACCTCTATTCCTGTTATCCTTGTCTGGTGTCGTTGTAGCATTTTCTTGAGGTTATCAGCCTGTTTTTACTGCTTGTTTTAAGATTTTCCAGGTTCTCTTTAAAATCATCCATCTTCAAAGACAACTCCTGCAGGGTGGATGTCATCTGTTGTAGTTCCATCTTTAAGACAGCATCCTGGTGAGAATTCCTTGAGTTGCTCATTTAACAAGTGAATATATCTCCAAGCTTTTTGACAGGAAATTATTTGTAAAACTTCACCAAAGTTTCTAATTATGTAAATCAATCCTTTATCTATAAGATTTTATACTTTGAAGAAAAAAAAAGAATATTTTTTCCTGACTTATTTAACTAGTTATACGGAGCTCTAAAATACTGCTGCTTTCAGTTAGCCATTCAGGCTCCAACCCCTATACTTTATATTGTGTCTATATTAGAACACCGAACATTCAAAATGTCGAGTGTTCTAATATCGACCCATTTTCAGTGAATGCTGAAAATATCGAAGAAACAAAAAAACAAATTTTTTCCTAGGGAAAGAATTTGGTTGTCCATTTCTGTTGCTTCGGTATTTTCAGCACTGTGGTGGAAAGTTACGGGTCGGGTTCAGGTAAGTGTGCAATTGTGTGGATGTGAGGGTTAGGGCGGGTTAGGTGAGTTAGGGTTAGGGCGCGGGTCAGGTAAGTGTGCGATTGTGTGGATGTGAGGGTTAGGGCGGGGTAGGTGAGTTAGGGTTAGGGTGCAGGTGAGGTGACTGTGTGATAGTGATGGACCTTAGGGTTAGGGTTTGGGTTAAGGTAAGTGGATAGTTAGTGGTGCATGTATAGTTTAGTGTAGGGTTAGGTGTAAGAGTTTAGGTGTATGTGTGTGGGTTGTTGTTTGTTTGGTGTGCATGTGTTGTGTGTATGTGTTTTGGAACAGCAAATTTTGAGAGAGGAGTATCCATGGGCAGATATCCTGAAATGTCTGATAAATGAACCTTGACAGAGCCATAAGAAAGGCCATAGGATAGTAATTCACACAAATATTGTAAAAATCAAAGAACAATTAGTCCTGAATGAGTGCTAGTTATGTTGCTGGCAACAACTAGAAAATCTTTTCCATTTGCTAATATATGATTTTCTAGTAGCAGGGTTTCTTATCTCCATCATTGCCTGCTGCATGTCCTCAGGAAAACAGGTGCCTAAAAGGATTTAAGACCCTATCATCCAGGCAGTCAAGTTGAAGATGATTGATGATGAGGTGTATCAAACACCGCTGTTCTTGCTTGAGCAGATCCATTCTGTGAGGAAACTTGTGATACTTGCCCCTGGCCATTTCCAAAAGGAGGGAGAACCACAGTTGCCTGGGTCAGAAGGGAGTCATCATAATGATCTTGGGGGATTCCTTCTGAATCTTCAGAAATACACTGGATATTAGTGGAAAGGGTTGAAAGGCATACAAGAACATTCCTGTCAAAAGCAAAGAAAAGGCATCCATCTTCCAGGCTTTCTTGCATGGAGTCATCAAACAGAATCTTCCCAGTTGATTGTTCAGAGAGGAGGCAAAGAGGTCTACTTGAGGAAGTCCCCACAGATGGATCAAATCTTGGAAGACCCCCAGATCTAGTTTTCATTCATAAGGGTCTGCCCTGGTTCTGTTCAGTTTGTTTGCCATACAATTCTGCTCTGACAGAATCTAGGATGACCATATAGTGAGACTGTGCTGTGAAGCTGTATGCCAAGCTAACATGGCTAGTCTGCAAAGGGGGTATGACCTGGTTTCCCCTTGCTTGTTGATGTACCACATCACTGAGGTATTAACTGCAAGCACTCAAAGAGTACTTAAAGAGGACTCAGAGACCAACGATGGTTGAGAGAATGAATGCCTTGATCAGGGCAAGCATCTCCTTGATATTTATGTGCTTCCATTTGTCCTTGGTGTACCATACACCCTGTACTTTTATCTCTCCTGAAACTGCACCTCAAAAAAAGTCTGAAGCATTTGAGGTCAGTGAATGCTTTGGAGTAGGGAGGGAGAAGCGGAGACCTAGAAGTTATTTCTCTTCTGACAAATGCCAGTACTGGGATCTGAAAAGATAAGGGGTGTTGATGTTGGGATCAAAAAGATGTCAGATACCACTGTATCTTTCTCTAGTGGAGTCTTGCCAGGCATATCATGAGAATCATAGATGCCATGAGACTCAAAATCCTAATGTATTCCTTCCCAGCGACTGAAACCTAAGTGGAAAACTTACAAATAGAGCTAAATAAATATCTATTTTTCCCTGTGGAGGAAAGGTTCATTGAACTGAGGTGTCTAGTTGACATCCCAGGAACACAATCCTGTGTGAGGGAGTCAAGAAAAACTTTTGAATGTTCTCTTGGAATCCTAGCTTGTGCAAGAGATCTTTTTATCAAGAGACAGATTCCTGACATTTTGAAAAAGACTCTGCAAATATAGGCAAGTCGTCTAAATATGAAAAATGTGGATACCCTGTAGTGAGAAATGATCTATACCTGGATCTAGGTACAATTTTGAACACTCTTGGTGCAGTGGATAGACCAAAAGGTAAGAAAGAGAACTGATAATGTAGTCCAGACACACAAAATCTGGAGAAACACCTGAAGTCTGGATGACTAGTAATGTGATGATAAGCATCTTTTAAGTTTATTGTTACCAGGAAACATGAAAGAGGAAGAAGAGGCAGCAGGCTGTAAAGTGACATCTTTTTGAATTTGGGCACCATCACAAACAGGTTTAGGAAAAAAAGATTCAGAACTGGTCTCCAAGTGTTTTCTTTCTTTGGGACTAGGAAAATCCTTGAATAAAACCTCTTCCCCACTTGGGAATGAGGAACTGGTTCTATCACTCCTTGGGACAGCATATGCCAAGGAACAGGAGGGAACAAAACAGTCTGATCTGCAGGAAGAAGAATCCATCCATTCATCCATCCACCCACAACCCTTTTTTCACCATTTTTGCACATGGGGTTGTGGTGTCACTTCAAAAGTGACACTAATCTGCAGTCAAGATTTACACCGCTGTGTGGCTATGACCCTCTGGAAAGGAGGAGTCTCTTCCCAATGCCATCTGTAACCCTGATGAATGATTTTCTGAACCCATTTGTCTGAAATGACCTGTTGCCAAAGAGGCAAATGGAGATTCAGACTTTCTGGAAGAGAAAGAAGGTCAGAGTGGGGGGGGGGGGGTCACAAGACCTCTTGAATAGGGATTCAGATTTGTTGTAGTGTCCTTGGTTTTGGGAGGTTTGAGACTTCATTTTGGAACTTCCTTGCCACTTCTTAAACATCTGTTTGCTGAATTCTGCAGAGACTGTTATATTCTATTTTTTTTTTGTTGAAACTGGATGAGGCGAAAGAAAATCCTTAGACAATTTGGAAAAGGAGGGCTGAAAAATCTTAGAGATTCCCTGGATCAGCTTGCCTCTTTTGCAGCAGTTTTGATCACTTCAGCAGCAGACGTGCCAAACACTAAAATCTCTATCCAAGAGAAAATATAAAATCTGATTTTTATCATCATCTGGAGGCTTCTGAGAATGCAGACCTCCTTAATACTATACCAGTGGCCATAGCTCTGGAATAAGTATAAGTAGAGTCATACACACACTGCAAACAATGAGTAGTGACCTGTGCAATAGAAGAAAGTAAGTTATTTAAAGCAGACTTTTCCTCACAAGAGGAAACTGCAGATACAATATTCTTCACACTTTCAAAGTTGCAGAACTATAGACCTTTTCCCATATGTATCAATAAATTTTCCCATCCTTATTAGAAAGATTAGGATTGGAATTAACTAAGTGTTTAGCAGCAGAGGAATCACCTAAAGCTATAGCTGGAGGGTCAGGTTTGGGAATAGCATACAAAAATTTAAAGGACTGACGAACTTTATAAATCCTATTTGATTTTTTAGAAACAACTGACTGACTGTCAGAAAAATTGCATACAGTAAGACACACATCCTCCAAAGCAGACAGGACAGCAGGAAGGGCCTATATTATATCCTCAAAGAGGCATTCCATCGAACGCCTCTTCACTGACACATAAACAACGAAAGCAGAAAACGCTGAACGTTCACACCAGTTATTTCTTTCCCTGGGAAAGAAATTGCTTGTCCTCAAAACAAAAACACATCACTACAAACAAAACAAAGCAGGGGCCCCCACACCCCTCCAACTAAATATACCAACTAAGAGATCGCACTACAGTGGAAAAATGGCAAGCTAACAGGGATGGCCAAGCAATTTCCCAGAGAAAGAAATTGCTGATGTGAACATCAACATTTTCTGCTGTCACTGTTTAAGTATCGATGAAGAGGCATTCAGTGGAATGCCTCCTTGAGGATATAATATAGACTCCAGCAGGAATTAGTGTAGCCTGGAAAATCCTTCTGTAACAATTCATAGCATTTTTTGAGGGACTGAGAAACCTCAGTGTTCTCTCACTGAAAATACTGGGACATTCTAGCAAGTGTCAGAGAAAGAGAAGCCCTCACAGGCAGAATCAAAAAGTGAGCTCTCCTCTAAGTCTGAATCAGAAATCTGAGATCAAAACCCCGAATCTGACACTGCATCTTCTGTTCAGATTCAGAATCTTGAATCTCTTCAGGCATCCCTCTTTCTTTTAGCAATAAATACTCTACAAGAAGGATCAATAGCCTGAATCAAACCCTGAGCTAGTCCCAGTAAACTACTTCTATCTAAAGAAATTTGAGGAGGAGTAGATACATGCTTAGCTTTCTGTTTCCATTTGACAGAAAAATGGGGCCAGCCATGTTAATAATGACAGCTGCTGCTTCTCCAGGGATGGACACAGCATTCTGACACAACAGGGAAACCTTCCCTGTTCCCTCTTTGAGTACTGAAAAGAGTGGTCCTTCCTTTGCCCAGTGAGGGTGCCCCAACAGCTGCAGAGGACATGGCTAATCGATGGTCCATAGTGGCTGTAGGTGCCACACAAGAGGGATCTGGATTAAAAGATGAATGGTCTGAGGTACAACAAATGGTCACAGCAGTGTCACCCACCTGAAGCTGAGACAAATTGCTAGCCTGCTATAGTGGCAAAGGGTGTTTGCTTAACTTCTTCTTTTTGTGAATCTGGCAGAACAGACAGTGGGATTGACAGTCTTTTCCATGATCAAGTTGAAAATGGTGCCTCAATCCTGGGGAAACCAGGTAACAGCACCAGTAAAACTACCAATCCACAAAAGTTGCTTCTTTTTACAGAAAAAGCAAAGTAAAAAGCACTTTCAAACACTATGGTAGTCCCACAACCTTGAAATAAACATAATTTCTCCACAGAAAAGTTTATCCGTTAGATATCACTAGTTTTAAACTGACAGAAACAATGATTGCTATGTTTAAAAGTATGTTACAATCTAGAGACAATCAGTTAAAACACAACAATCCTAGCTTTAAAATAACTTCCTGAAAGTAATAAAACATCAGTAAAAAAACAATAAGAAAATGGAAGTCTTCCCCCAGAGGGAATGTATCTTCCCAGCTAAGGAAAGCAAAAGCCAACTGTCTATTTTCAAAAGCCTCAGAGGAGTGTATTCTTCAGTGGCAGTAAAGGTCTGAAGGGCTTCGTTACCAAACTTTTATCTTAATCAGCCCAACTCAAGCTGCTTGGCAGTTTGGGTACATGGAAGGTGCCCTGAAGCTTTGGAAGCTGGTCGGCTGTTATATCCTTGGCAGAATATAACCCAGAAAACTAAGGCTACTGCCCCAGAGATCAATACGAGGGACACATACATGTGTGTGTGTGTGTGTGTGTGTGTGTGTGTGTGTGTGTGTGTGTGTGTGTGTGTGCCTGTGTGCGTGTGTACGTGTGTGCGTGTGTGTCTGTGTACATAAAGTACAATGGGTTAAAAAAACATTGTGCAAGTGCATGTGCTTCAACAGTCAGATATCTCAACCAGCAAATATGTACCTGAGGTGACATTCTGAAATGCATTAATAAAAATAAAAATAAAAATAAATACCATTTCATGTAATCAGACATCCATCTATTTATGACAGAGAGAAGTGCTGCTGTTACCCATTAAGAGGTTACAGTATTAAATAAAAATATCAGTAGAGAATACAAAATCAGTAATCTATCCAGGTAATTCTGTAAATGTATTAGTAATGTTCAAGTATCAGTAATGCTGACTGCGTGTAATACAGTTATAAATAAAACTTGCGGTTACAAATGTAAACAGTTGTGAAGTGTAGCACTGAAAATGTTGTATGGCCTTTTCAAATTATTACAGGAAGACAGGCTTTGTGAGAGGTAACTAAGTTTAAGTAAAAAATAATAATTGATGTTAGTTGTTTGTTCATAAATATTTCATGCTGCATGTACAACATGGATAAAATGACACTCACTACACCCTTGTCAAACTGACTGTTGGGGGAGGTGAGTGGGGGTTACTTTAGTTTAATGATGAGCTGCAAATATACTTTCAGATAACAAGTTGTTATACTTCATTATTATACATTAGACAAAGTTCTACAGAAAGGAAAATTCACACTTCCTTGAATTACTGCATTTCAGCCTTTGGGGTTTAGGTTTTCCAAAGATTGATACAAATACTTCTCAACCTCTTAGTGCATGACATCTGGATAATTCCTAAAATAATGGGGGGACAGAGGCCCATGAATATGGAACATTTTAAATATACTGCTCTTATCATAGAACCAAGATTTGTGTTAGGTTGCATTTTCTGAAGGATGAGAATTCTGAAACTCAAATGTATGTTATTATTTAGTGACTTCAATTGTCAGTGATTTGCTAGAAAAACACATTTTATGAGGATGAACAGACAAAAATGAGGCAAAAATCAGGACATTCTGCAAAAATCTGTACAGTTGAGTATGGTGATGCATGCATTTTTAAAATAAAAGACAGATTGCATTCATACTACTTCAGTACTCTACATTATGCTTTAGAATATTTCACCACTGGATTTTAATAATACACACAGGTATGCATTCAACAGTTAAAATCTGACAGGATGAGACAGAAATTAAAATGAGTAAAGGGTATATAAGGGTATAGAAGACATATATTACTTGTAGCTAAGGAAGAAATATTGTACAGTTCTCAACAAGAAAAGAGAAGAACCAAGATGCTGGTGGAATCTTCTGGTAAGAGTAACAGGTGTCCATAAGATATTTATTACTTAGCTAACCATAGTAGAAATTATTGCACATAATTCAGAGTAGTATAAACAGGTTTATTGATTTGATACCTTGCATTATAACAGACTGTTACAGTATCGTGTAGATTTATGGTGTGATTTTCTGTTTTGTCTCTCTCTCTCTCTCTCTCTACCCCTTTCTTCTCTTTTATTCTCTTTTATTTATTATTTTGCTTATGTGTTTTTTTTTTTTACTTTGTTGTTTTGCTTCTCTCCCATTTTATTTTTCTTTTATATGGGTTCATATTCCCCAGTAGCAGACCAGGCATGTACCTCCCAGGCTAGGGAAAGTTCACCCACGGCCCATCTGGTGCTGTCCTTGCAGGGTCCAAGTGGAAGCACCAGTCCTGCAGGCACCCTGGCACATGGCAGCCTGGGAAGCCTCACTGAATGAGACTTTGGAGTTTGGTTCAGGACATACTGGAAGAGGTAGTGGACAGGAGAATTACGCCAGTCAAAGCCTCTCTTTAGTATGTAGAAGACATGCTCATCCAGTTGGTGCCAACTACAGGCCCTTATTCCCTCAACACTGGGGAACTCCACTGCAACACTGTCAGGCAGTGGATGTGCTTGAGGCTGTGTGGACTGGTACACAGTTACGAATTCCTCAACCCTTATTCCCTTACCATTTCTACTACACTCTCCTCCTTATTTCCCACTCACACTACCCTCTTGCAAAAAAAAAAAATGAAAAAATCTGAAAAATAGGGGAGGTCTATCCCCCAACAAAAACATAGTGTCCATCCTCTCCCACCTCTTCCAGTTTAAACCTTCTTGTTGCTTCCATTGTGGGTTGCCATCTTTGTTTGTCTACCCTTTTTCAGTCATTCCTATCATTAACTTTCTATTCTTTAATGAAACCATTAGGGCAACCACAAAAGGATGCCCCTGTATGAAACTGTTCCAACCTCTTTAATTTTCTAAAAACAGTTTAGCTACTGTGCAGTTCACAGCTTTGCTATAATGCTTTAAGTGTGACTGTACTCAGTCGTACTTGCCTGCAATATGCCAAAGCACATACAATTTATGATGCTGTGAAATAGTTCAGATGTACAAGTAGACGACCTTTACACAATTTATACATTTAGGAAAAAAAGGGTGTGATTATAGAATTTGCTTTTTGCATTTCTGTATTCAACACAACTATGTTATGCTGATCTTATTTGCTTATCTGCATAGCAAGACTGTTCATGGATGCATGCAACACACCTGCACAGACCTGGGCTATGAATACCACCCATAGATTTTTGCCTCATAAAATTTGTTGTTTTCCTAAAAATCACTGAGAACTGAAGTCACTAAATAATGACATACATTTGAGTTTTAGACTTCATATCCTTCAGGAAATGCATTTTAAAAGAAATCATGTTATTCTAGCAACTTTCTAAATTTATAAGAGCAATATTTAAAATGTGTCACTATTTGCGGGTCTTTATCCCTTATTATTTGTCTTATTTACTTATTTACTTATTTCTCTTATTAACTCTGAATGTCTGCCAACCAGTTGCTTTAACCTCGATGGTGATGAAGTGCCTGGAGAGGCTGGTCAAAGATCATATAGCCTCAATCTTACCTGTGATGCTGGACACACTGCAATTCACATACAGGCAACCACAGTACAGGGGATGTCATCTCACTAGCTTTCCATGAAACACTGGACCACTTAGAAGGAAAATACTGCTATTCAAGACTGCTATTTATTGATTTCAGTTCTGCCTTTAACACTGTCATCCCTCAGAATCTGATATCAAAGCTATTTCAACTGGGCATAGACTCTCATTTATGCAATTGGATTCTGAGCTTCCATACTGAAAGGCCTCAAAAGGTTTGTGTGGCAGACAACAGCTCCAGAAGTATCATCCTGAACACAGAAGTACCACAGGGGTGTGTCTTAATCCCTCCCCTTTTATCTCTGCTGACACATGACTACATGGCCAGACATGAGACAAATAGGATCATCAAATCTGTGAATGAGACCACTGTTATAGGCCTGGTCAAAGACAGAGAGGAGAAGGCCTACAGGAATGAGATTGATCAACTACTGGTCTGGTGTGACAACAACAATCTAACACTGAATGTCAGCAAGACAAAGGAGTTGATTGTTGATTTCAGAAAGATCTCAAGTAGCACACAAACCTCTAGTGATGAAAGGGATGACAGTGGAAAGGGTCAAGAGTACAAAGTTCTTGGGTGTTCATATCACGGAGAACTTATCCTGGTCATTCCATGTATCCAGCACAGTCAAAAAAGCTCAGCAATGCTTGCACTTTTTAAGGAAACTTAGGATGGAACAATTACCAAGCTCCATACTTCAGACCTTTTATAGGGGTTCCATTGAAAGTGTCCTGACCAACAGCATTACAGTCTGGTATGGGAGCTGTAACAATAAGGATCGGTAGGCTCTCAAGAGAGTTGTAAGGTTGGCAGAAAGAATCATTGGCATCTCCCTTCCACCTCTGGAAGATCTACACAAATGCCAGTGCATCGACAGGGCCAAAAAGATTTCCAGTGATCCAATGCATCTTGCTAATGGTCAGTTCACACACCTCTCTTCAGGCAGGAGATACCAAAGCCTGCATTGCAAGACCACCAGACTAAATAATCTCCATTAGATTGTTGAACTCTTGGGAAAAACAAACCATGGGTCTGCTGAAGCACTCAACCACTTCTATTACATAACTAGCCTATCAAGTGGCTTATTTTATGGATCTGCAATAATGAAGTGCAATACTAAGGTAACTCACCTGCCACATTGAAGGACTATAAAGTGCAATATACAAACTGTGCAATAATTCAGTCTAATCATAGATATGCTGCTATTCTTTCAATTTTACTTTGACAATATTACTTTCATATTGTCCCTTGTCTTCCTTGTCTCCTGTTCTGGGATGGGTGTGGGTCACTGTTGTCCTACCTTATTTACTAATTGCTACTTATTAAATTTATACTCTGATATTTTATTCATTTTTCTCTGTCTATATGTGCAACTGTTTCCTGCATTGAGAATGGAGCACTAATTTTGTTCAGCTACACTGCTGTGTATTTCTGAATGACAATAACGTTTTCTTTAACTTGACTTTGACTTGACTTGATTATTTTAGGTTTTGTCTAGATTTCTTGCTCTAAGAGGTTAAGAGGTGTGCCACTCCCCAAATCATACTATCTATATATTTGTCTGTCTGCCTGTCTATGTATCAATCTATCTATTGTCCATATGTTTGTCTATTGAATCATGTATTCATTTATTTATTTGTTGTTTTGTTTTATATACTGTGAACATTTAAACCAACAACTGACACAAAAGACAGCTTTAATGTATAATGTTGCTAACATATTCCAAATAAAGGTTATGGTGTAGCTCCAGTGATAAATGAGGCTCACAGGTAATGTGAAAAAAGTAACAGAACTTTCTGATAAAAAAAAAAATAACCTGGAGATAATTAGCCCATGCAATGGGATGACATAAAATCAGTAATTCTGTATATGTATATAATGGGTACGTGTCACTTCACCTAAAACCAGTTTCACGTAAACTCATTTCACTGAGACCAAATCACCTAAAGTTCATTTCACCTAAAACTCATTTCACCTAAAACTCATTTCACTGACAAGTAGTACTCTAACGCAATTGAAAGGTATATGTCCTTTTACCCACTGTAGTGCGATCCTGGTCTTAGAATATATATTAGGGGGTGTGGGGGGCACAGCCCCCCACATTGGGGGGTGTTGGAGGCATAGCCCCCTACCTAATTGTCTTTTACCAAATAATGTAAAACAAAACCAGACAACATGAAACCAAAAGAAGTGGGGGGCTATGCCCCCACCCCCTTAATATATTATACTAACTCCAGGATTGCACTACAGTAGGGAAAAGTACATACACCTTTGACTTGCCTTATTGTACTACTTGTCAGTGAAATGAGTTTTAGGTGAAGTGGACTTTAGGTGATCTGGTCTCAGTGAAATGAGTTTAGGTGAAATGGGTTTTAGGTGAAGTGACATGTACCCATTTATAATCTGCCTCTGAAACAGTACTTCACAGAATGCAGTCCTCTATAAATCAACCTGTCTAAAATATTATGAGAAGAGTTTATAGTAACAAACACGTGCTATTTACTTTACTTTCTGTTACATTTCGTAAGGGGAATAAGACCTACTTTAACCCACTTAATGGGCATTACTTGGTAGTTATATGCAGGGGGTAAGGAAGGTATTGATCACCTCTGTCAAACATAGCATAAATCAGCAAAACTAGATGCCAGAGTAATGTTTAAGTATTACTCCTGAAAAACGTGTTAGTTTTGAATGACCTTTTTGCAGCTCTACTCTGTATTTCTGTATGTTACAATATAATAACACTCAAGTCTGTGCAGCTGTATAACTAACTTGTCCCCACATCCATTTAGTGTAACAATAATGGGGTTGGCAGGAAGGGACCCCTAGTAGTAACATCATTAATAATAAAATGTTGGTTGTCTAATAATGCATATTGTACTTTGTTCAGCAGACCCTGCCCTGGATGTACAGATAAAGTAGAACAGTTGATTTGTCTTTTTTGCATTCTAATGTTAATATTTGCAATGTGTACAAGGCTGATAATACTCTAGAACAATCTGCCCTATAAACCCCGCATGGCAGTCTGCTCCAATTATCTACTACATGCAATTCTGAGGTTCTAACAGTTGGAATGAGTATCCATTAATGCATGACCAATCACGTATAATATGATTAGACAATACTCTTTTGTGTGTACACTAATACTTCTTCCTGTAGGTAAAAAGTCAGTTTTCACGTAGGGCACAGTACATTTCTGACCACCACCTCTTGTATTTAAATGGCTGTGGAGAGCAAATAATGCTGCAACAAATTTGGAAGCATTTTCAATGCTAATTCACTTGATCAATATGAATGGCATATCCCCAGTTGAATTCAATACAATCTATTTGTAACTATAAAAATTCAGTTTTCGCATAGGGCACAGTACATTTCTGACCATCAGCTGTTGTATTTAAATGGCTGTGGAGAGCTGAAGAAGCATGCACTGCTATGCATACATGCACACTAAAATTCATTGACCATCCTGGCTGAAGTAAATTGTTCCTTCACATGGTAAATGAAATGGAGAAGTTTGTGTGGTGACAATGCTTAGCATACATTTGTATTTTGGAAGATTATCTGGCAATTCTGTGCAGCACCTCACATTGCGTGCTACATGGCATTATATAATGGTTCTTTTCTTTTCTTTACAGCCTTCTGGACTGACTACAAAAGTTAAATGAAAAGCATATAAAATACAGAAATAAAAAGAACTAGCAACTCTTTATACAGCTTTCTACTTGCAACCATTGTTGCATTGTTACTTTTGACTCTTTGAATGCC
Source organism: Protopterus annectens (assembly GCF_019279795.1). Lineage (NCBI taxonomy): Eukaryota > Metazoa > Chordata > Ceratodontiformes > Protopteridae > Protopterus > Protopterus annectens. The sequence continues at coordinate 1,849,283,916 of NC_056739.1, read as the reverse complement.
ACGTAATGCCTTAGTACTAAACAGTCCATTTGGTAGCTAATAAAATCTGATGCACTTCATCATAGTATGACCTACATTTAGAAATTTAATGGACCAGAATCAGCAACCTTTCCGAAGTAAATTGATAATATTAACTCTGGTGTCATTTAAGGTATTAACTCTCTCTCAATCTGTCTGTCTCTCCCCTGGGTTGGATAAAACTGTACTGTACTGTGCTGTACTGTATGTTTTATCATGGAAATTATTAAAAATAATCAATGGGATTAAACTGCAAGCATTGTTTTAAATTCTTCATTAGACTGATGCTGCAATGCTGCAAAAAAACCAAAAAAAAAAACAACAAAAAACAAAATGAAAAAACAAAACAAAAGCAGTGGGCATGATTTTAATGATAAATCAAACAAAAACACAATGCTTGATTCTGTATGTTTGAATCAAATCTAACCACAAGCAGCAGATCTTAGAACATAGCATTTTGTTCTTTTTTGTAGGAACAGAGCTCTATATTTCAGTAGCATGCATAATATTCTTCTGTCATCTGATTAGAGGTAAACAAACCATTATAAGAATAATTCTCTTTTCACAGGTTTTTCTTTAGATCTGTAGGTGAATCTCCAAACTATTTTATAAGAAAGCAGAAAGAGTATCACATGTAAAAATTAAAAATAAAAAAAAAAAATGCTATTTTGAGGAAGTTACTCTGTGATTGTAATAAAAAAGCTACAAGGGTCAAACTGGATGCCATGTATGTTTGTTCATTACTGAAGTGCAGATTTTGAGCTAGAGTTATTATTTCCAGTGATTTGAGACCCTCAGGGGGCAGCAGTGAAATGGAAAGAGCATGGCAGTCTGCTCTTGCAACTGATGCTCAGTGAATCTGAAAGGTCATGTCATGTTTTCTGGCAATTGACTCAATGGGTTTAAATTCTACAACATAAGGCTGGGACGTTTTTCACTCAGCACATGTTTACTGCAAAATGTGCCTTCTAGTTGTTTTTACATTGACCTTATTACCCTGATGCTCTGATGAATTCGGCCCAAGAGTAGCTTTTATATTACAGTGTAATTCCTTCTTCATGTTCAGTCACTGATGTTTGCAAGTTATGTAGAGATTCATTTTATTGTTTACCACCTACTTCAATCATTCACCTAATTACAAAGTATCAGAAAGCAAGTTTGTGCGCGCAACACACACACACACACACACACACACACACACACACACACACACACACACACACACACACACACACACACACACACACACACACACACACACACACACATACACATGCACACACATACTACAAATGCGAAATTGTTACTATAAAAACAAGATAAGAATAATTATAAAGGGCAAGAATATTTGTTGTAATTATGTACCTCTAACACAACAGCATTCTAATTAAGAAAGCTATTTCTGGATGCATATTGTCAGTTTATTCTCTCAATTTTCTTCTTGTACAACCATCGATATACAGAAACTAAGCAATGAAAATTAAAGTGTTGCTTTTTATTCTGCCACTGTAGTTGGCTTAATCCAACACTCCCTTTTATGTTTTTCTCAGGCTCTTTGAAACCGATACATTTTATCTACAAAATTCATTTTGAAGTTTGCCAAGCTGTTTATTTGTTTATCATCTTTTAAATCAGCATGTTGCAAGCATCATTTCTAAATTCCTAGCTAGGTTGAAAGGGTATTTATTCTTTTCAATAGCATACAGTGCAAAAAGTATTGAGTTGGTCCTTACTATAAAGGAATGAATAATGTAGTCATACTAAAACTCGGGTGCTTTTAGGTTTTATGCCAATTTTGTTTAATTTGTGTTGGTGTTTGCCTTTGTAGATTTTATGTAAAATGCTTAGATAGTAAGTATTCAAATGCAGTAAAGAAAAAAAAGAATGAAAGAAATGAACATATATTGATTTTAGTAAGAAAGAAAGACCTTTTGGTTTATATATTTGACACACTTTTCCCCATCGGATAAGAATCTGATTCTACCTACCTGCTGTCACATCATTCTTGCAGGTTAGAAGATTGTTTTTTTGCCTTTTTTCAATAATTCTTTAATTTTCCTGACATTTTGGCCAAAGTAGCACATTGATAAATGTGTTTCTATTATTTTCTTGACTCTCCATAAAAATGGTCATATTTTCTAACCTGTATATTGATATTGTCTTCTCCTGTCCTCCTACATCTAGATTTTTATTTGCACCATGATCCCCACTGACCATCAAGTCTCCCTCTTGTCTGCCCGATCAGTCCACTCATTTAAGAGCCCTAAGGCCCATTTAGTACTCCTAATGGTAGGGGACAGTCATCAGAAAGAGTGTTGTCTCCCTAATTTGAGGATTTGGAGGGGTTTTCTTTAGGCCCTACCCATTCCTTTTCTTCAAGACTACGATATCAACAAGAGGTGATTTAAAATTATTTTAAGCATGAGGTATGTCTCCCACTTCTATGAGAAGTATCCCAACAGTGGCTATGAACCCTTGAAAAATATGAGCTTCTGATGATCCCCTGGCTCTTCTGTGGATTCTACGCAGAGCTAAAAAGAACAGAAAAATAAATGCTGGCTCAAAGGGCAATGATAAATAATTTATTTACAATTAATTATTTATCAACATTATTTTGAGCCAGTGTTTACTTTTTGATTCTGTTGTATTCTTTTGCTCGTCTCAGGAATTAACCATTTGAGCTACCTGCTTTGTTTGTTATGGATTCTACATGGAATCCCAGTCCAAGCATTTAGCCCTGGACCCTCCACCAGAGAGAGGTGAACAGGTTGTGCCTTTTTTCCAGGAAGCTCCATCAGAGCCAGTGCTACTAATCAAACTCATGTCATGTGGGTCACAGTTGAGGCTTTACTCTCACTACCAATGGCAATATCAAATGTGGTAGTTCTCTGAAGGAGAAGAAAATAAAGAATGTGTACCTTACATAGTGGATAAATAAATGCTCAGTTGAATTACCTGTAGTAAACAGGTAAACAGTGAGAAAACACATAATCAAGATTGGACTACCCTCCTAATACTAAACCTACTTTCCCCCCAAATAAACCAAAGTGAAAAAAGGGATGATAAACTACCCCTCTCAAGTTAGGCAACTGACATGACAAACCCATACATCACAGGATCTCAGAAAATGATTAGGGAAACCACTTGTCAGCAGTGAGAGTAGAATTAAACATCACTGAAATGAATGTATAAACTCTTTGCGTATTACAATCAGTCTCTCCTATCAAATGAGAAACAGTCTCACGCCACCACTTCTCAAGGGGTTCAACTTCCTCAGCCAAGATCTCTGGAATAGAAAGCAGTGCTTCTGTGGATGAATCCACACTAAAGTCCATGGAACAGTTAAGGAGTGGCTGACATTTGTTTCAAGAAATAAAGGACTTAGGGAACAGTTTTTCTGTGTCAGGTAAGGTCGCTGCCTTTTCATGTCTCTTGGTAAAGTCACTTTGTATTCCTGCATCATATTTAATGCAATATCTCTAATTCTGCATATAGTTATTTGCACAATAATGTTATGCTGTGCAGATACCCAACAAACTGGTGATGGGATGAGCTCAAGTGTGCAAAACCATCTTTTATTGCAAAACAGAAGAATTTAGGGGGAAAATGTGAAATACAACTTGTGATACAGCAGTTGGGAAAGAAATCTCATGCTGCTCTGGATAGTAGACTAGGTTATAGTTATATGTGTGCAAATTTTAGGAAAGCTGGTCAGGCAACTTGTGTACAATGAAAAAAAAGTTTTAAATAATTGAATTATAATTTATAAATCAACTTATACAGTGAAGTTTCAGGCACAGACATCTGACTTAATTACAACATACACTTTCCAGATAATAGTGTTCACAGACTCCCAAAAGCTATAGTTATAAAATATATTAATGATCATATATTACAATGGTTACTATACATTGAATGTTAGATATAAAATATATGGAAATGAAACACTATTAATTGATGTTTGCTTAATAGTTTAAACCACTAGGTTAATGACAGTATATAGTAATCTCTTTTTTAACAAGAGGCAAATTAATAGTCAAATACTGAAATGAGAAAGCTGATCATTTTTTTATGAATTACCACACCATGGAAAATAAAAATAATAATCAGCCTGGCTTGGTTGTATACAGGAATGGAGCCCTGACTGCAGTCTAGAGAACAGGAATTTGATAAGTGGTTTGAGTTCTGGAAAAGTTTGTTAGCTCACCCACTTTGAGAGAGAGAATGGAGTTTTTGCCTATGGTGTTACATGCCTCCAGTTATGGGGGTAATGTAATAATCATGCAGAAAATTGCTGCTAAAAGTTTGAAATAGAAGTGTGGGCTGGATCTAATTAATGCTGCATGCAGTGATGTATATCATTTCAGTAGATCCACCCATATATAAAAAATCTCCTGGATTGCAAGACAGCATAATGTGACATTGCTGGCTGCTCTGCGGTGCTCACTCTGATCTATCTTCCCTTATTAACTCAATAGTGGAGTAGTCCTAGCCTGCTCTGCTCTGATCTAGCTCCCCCTCCTAACCCACCAATGGAGCAGACCCACCCACAAGCTTAGACGCAAGGAACACCAAGGTAAAAAGCTGCAATGGGAGCGGATCTGAAGGAGCTGATGATCATCTCGAGGCCAAGGGGGGGGGGGCAAATGAAGTAAGAAATAAACAATTTTCACATATTAATGCAAAACAAAAGTCCATGGCTGAAATTTGTACAAGAGAAATCATAGGATCATAAGATCATAGGAGGCTACTATAATGACCGCAGGCCCTTAAAAGCCTAACCAAGTTCATTCCATGTTCCCAAGGGTGTCTGGTTCAAGCAGACATTAAAATCAGCACCTATTGCCCCTTTCCAAGAGGGACACAGGTGGAATCCCTGGGGTGAATTTCTGGTTACCCATCCAATTGTCCAAAGTGTGCTTAAATAGGGCCAACTTGGAGCTTTGCTTAACATGAATAGTAAGCTTGTTCCAAAGGGTGGGCAACCTCTGTGAGATAAATTTGTCTCTCCAGTAAGTTCTGTTGATGTTACATACCAGGTTAAGGTCCTTTGAGTGAGTGACCCATGTGCCATTTGACTTGCAAATGTGCAGCATTTCCACTAAAGCTGGGTCAGAGATTGCTCTATATGCAAGGCATAGGTTGCCTCTGAGCAGTCTGTACAACACAGAGTAAAGTGACAATAACTTCAGTATGTCTGCATAAAACAGATCTTGAAGTACTCAGCTAATATTTGTGGAACTCACAGCAAGGTATGCAGACATGTATTGCCATTGTTTCCAGATCATATACACCGTGCTCATGGCTGACTCACATGCTGATTAGCATTGCTCTTTGCGCTATTTGTGTATGAATCCCAAACCATGTTTTAAAGTAAATATGGATGATACAAAACTATATGTTGGCACAAAAATGTCAACTTCTTTGCATCAGTATATGAAAAGTACTAATGCATAGGTTTATTTATTCAGTTGTTTTTGTTTACTTACATTTTTGGGTTTATCATTAGGAAGAAGACTTCGGAAGTCAGAAAATGTTTCCTGCAGAAAGGAACATAGTATTAAAATATCTGAGCATTTGGATATGTTAATGTTTCTAGTATCACCTTGGTAGATTGGACAGCATATTGGACAGCATATATTTATTGGCTTTGATATGTATTATATTAAAACTCTATCCCAAAAGTGAGTATGCATCAGCACTGTTAAGCATAATAATCATCAAAATATGCACACTGCTATGCAGCTAGGAAGCACCAGGTATGCCATCTGGAAAAATTATTTAAGTAGATTGTAAAAAAACTTATGGAAGAATTTGAACTCTAGCATTTTAGTTGGAGAACTAAGTAGGTTCCATAAGAAGAATCAAATGAGATATGAAAGTATTTTAAAACATGTTGCAGAGATACAGAGTACCAAACCATTTCCAGCTTGGAGCACTATTGGCAGATGGATACACTACAGGACCAAATGGAGAGATTATAAATCAGCAAACAAAGGAGAGTAGTATTGCTGGAACTGAATTCATCCTGAAGTCTGGGTGAGTACCTTCACAAGGTGGACCCTGTTTTTAACAAAATCTCACCAAGATGGCACTGATGTATAGACTGTATTTTATATAGCATATATCATGGACAGATATAGATTAAAAAAAATAGCTGGGTGCACAAGACCCAGGATAAAAAAAGTGTCCAATCCTGGCAGGTGCACTGGTACCAGGACTGCAAAAAATAACAGTGTAAAATCCTCAAGACATGGAAACATTCCAACAATGGGGTTAGGCCAGGCCAAGGGTGTGGATGCCCCCCCTGTTGTAGACAGATGTAGTAGTCAACAAAAAACAGCCATAAAGATGATAACATTTCCTATTGAAGATAAGAAATTATGTATTGTTACTATTATGCAAGAAAGCCAGAATTTCTAGACAGAACATATACAAAAAGATTAAGAGAGAAATTAGAGGAAAGAAAAATACTTGCAAAAGTAAAACTGTCAGAAGCTTCAAATAAATATTTGTGTTTGTTAATACAACAGATTTATGAAAAACATTATATAAACCAAGAAACTTGGGTCATTTGGAAAAAGAAGTGACTGAGGAAGTACAAAACTATAAAGAACAAAATATAGAGATTTTTGAAAGGTATAAAACAGAGATATGGACATGGGTAAGAAACAGAAATCTGATATGGTGCAATATTTATGCAAAGGAGGAAAGGAAATTAATCAATACAAAAAAAAGCAGCCCCAAAAATATTTGAAGAAAAATACAGATAAAGATATCCAAATATGGAAAATTTCACAATACAAAAAATAAGATCACAAACAGGGAATGTAGAACAGAAGATTAGTAAAGTAGAAGTTAAAAAATAGAAGTATGGAATACCTGTAAAGTGAAGGATTTAGTGTTGAAAATATAACAGAAGTTATACCACAGCATGACAAAATAAAGAGTTCCCCAAGTAAGGAGAAACAATAGGAGCAGGAGACATCTGAAGAAGAAATATGGACATGGGAAAGAGAAAGAGATATAATATAGTGTAATACTTATGCAAAGAAGAAAGCAAAACCGATACAAAGAGAGCATCTCCAAAGATATTTGAAGAGAAATACAGGCAAAGGCTTCCAGATATGGAAAATTTTACAATACAAAAAATAAGAAAACAAACAGGAAAAGTAGAAAAGAGGATTAGTAATGGAGAAGCTAAAGAAATAGAAAGTGAAGTTATGGATTATCTGTGAAGTGAAGGATTTAGTGTGGAAAATCTAACTTTGATATCTTCACAGTAGGATAGAGCAATGGATCCTCAAATTAAGAAGAAACCAGTGGATCGGGAGACATCTTATCAGTTGCCATATGAAGATACTTTGGAGCCTCCCATAGGAAACCAGTACAAAAGTTCATTTGGAGTTGCATAGCAAGGGAAGGAACAGGAAACTGTGGCAACTCTAACACAGTCAATGTTGTGGAGTGATAGGCTAGTGAGTTCCGACATGAAAGCAAAGGATGACACAGGATGAAACTGCAGAGAATATGGTACAGGAAAATGCTGTAGGGCTGTAGGATGGAGCAGTGGTGCAGCGGTAGCATTGTCGCCTCACAGCAAGAGGTTCTTCAGTTTGATTCCCAACTGGAGTGCCTTCTGTGTGGAGTTTGCATGTTCTCCCTGCATTTGTGTGGGTTTCCTCAGGGTGCTCCGGTATTCTTCCACGTTTCAAAGACATGCATCTATGGTGTTTCTCCCCAGGCCTCTGCTGCAAATTGGCTTTGTTCCAAGTCGGACTTTCCCAGTAAACAAATGTTAAATAAATAAAATAAATAAATAAATCTAACTTTCTATAGAATGCCCGCAGGAAATGGAGAGCAAAGAATGTGCCCTAAGTTTAGAGGAAAATGATCTAAGATAAGATTTGCTTGATTTAATAGAGATGGACAGATATATCTGTGAAAGAAATAGACTACAGAAAGTCAATAAAACCCAAGAAGTTAGAAGTTTGATAAAACAAATGAATACAGTAATTAGGACTGTTCATAAAGATTCATGTGATATAACAGAAGTAAATATGATATACTACTGTTACTGTACAACTAAATTAATAATAGATAGAGTCTTACCACAAAAACACAGGGCAGTAAGGGAAAGGAAGGGGAGAAATCAAATGCCATCATGGTAGTATTGAACAGAGAAAACTATACAGTAATTAAAACAAGAGGTGTCACTGTTAGAAGAGTATAGAAAAGGGAACAGATCAATAAAAATACTGAGAAAGATAGATGTGGTAAAAGCAATGTGTAGTATTAGAACAGATCAGGATCTGTTGTGTACTATATCAAACGATAAACCAAAAATATTAGCACAGGCAGAAAATCTTAGAAGGTATGCAGATAAACGTAAAAGAAAAGTACAAAATTAGAAATTTATTGCTGAACCAATAAAGTTTTATAGAGAATTGGGAAACAAGGCAAATGAATTCAAACATCATCAAAAAAAAAGAAGAAATAGATGCATTTTGGAGAAATATCTATGAAGATCCTATGGAACATAACAAAGATGCTAAATAGATAGAAGAAGTAAAAAAAAGAATAAGAAGTTCAAATGTACAGGATATGAAATGGGATGAAGTAACAGCCAGAGAGATTGAAACAAAATTAAGAAAAGCCCCAAACTGGAAAACCCCAGGCTCAGATGCAGCATCTAACTTCTGGCTAAAAGTATTAACATCTTTACATGAAGATTTAGCTATGAGTAAGAATTATTTATATACACGGCCTGAACAGAAACCAGCCTGGTTAACAACAGGAAAAACAATGTTCCTACGTAAGAGCACATCTGTAAGCTATCTTAAAAACTATAGACCAATGACCTGCCTTCCAACGACATATAAACTATACAATGGAAATGATGCCAACAGAGTTTATAGTCATTTAGAAGAAAACTCAATCAAGGCAATAGAACAAAAGGGTAACAAAAGAAAGTCATATGGAACAAAGGATCATTTGTTGTTAAAGTCATAATGGAGAATTGTAAAAAGAACAAGAATCTAAGTATGGCATGGATAGGCTACAAAAACGCATTTGACAGTATCCCACATTCATGGATAAAAGAGTGCTTAAAAATATATAAGATACACCCTACAATGGTTGATTACATTACACTGACCATGAAAGAGTGACAAACCACTTTCAAGTTAAGCCATGATAAAGGACAAATTATTATTTCAGGGATAAAAATTCAAAGGGAATATTCCAGGGTAACACTCTGTCACCGCTGCTCTTTTGTCTTGCCCTTAACCCATTAAGCTGTCTACTTAACAGATTAGGTCATGGCTATAATTTGGCTCCAAGAAAATAAAGTGTAAAAATTTCTCATCTCCTTTTTGTAGATGATTTAAAACTGTATAGTTCATCAGATGAAGAGCTGAAAGCACAAGTGCAAGAGGTCAAAACTTTTTCAGATGACATAAGAATGTCATTTGGTCTAGATAAATGTACAAAAGCAACCTTTAAAGCAGGAAAGCTACAGCTCCAAGAAAACGTCAGTTTGGGACAGAAATGTGATATAAAAGAACTTGAGAAAGAGGGAGTGTATAAATATTTGAGACCTGATGAAGGATCAACAATAAAACATAAACAAATATGAATAAAACTTACTAAGGAATGTTCAAGCTATAAACAAATTTGCTCTTCCTCTCCTAACTTACAGTTTTGGAGTGATTGACTGGCCCTAAAAGGTATTGAATCAGTTGTACAAGAAAACAAGAAGGATGCTTCAAGCTGATTAAATGATTTATAAAAATCAGTGTATACCAAGACTATATATTGCCCATTCTGAAGAAGATATGGGCCTCCTCGAAGCTGATTACATGCACAGATCTGTAATTGTGGGACTGCATACATATCTGCTGACCTCACAAGACCCACATATAGTAAAAGTTTTGAAACATGAGAAGAATAAGTGTAAGATGACTTCCCTGCTTACTTTAGCAGAAGCATATTGGTGTCAAGCGGGAATGAAAATCAAACCAGAAGAAGATAAATATCAGGCAGAAACTGAATGTGCCAAAAAATAAAATTTTATTTAGTTTTTTATTTTACATTTGTTTACCGGGAAAGTCCAACTGGAACAAAGTCCATTTACAGCAGATGCCCAGCGAGAAAAGCTCCATAACATAATGGTACAAGTACAATAAATGACAAAAAAAATTCTATACAGAGGCATATATACAATCAGAGCTCCATGTCTTTACATGACAACACAATCCACGAATGACAGAAAATTTCTATCCAATGGCATATATACAGTCTAGGAGATTTTTTGTATCTTAGTTTGATTTGAGCAAGCTTTGTATATAGATAGCAAAACTTTGAATTCCCTATTGGTAATACAAAGCATAAAAATGAAGGAATGGAATCTGGAAAATAATGCTATTTGGGAGATATGTCATAGCTTGAGAAATAGTTTGTAGGATAGTAGTTCCTGATAGGAAGTACAGAATAGTTGAAGTAAGCAGAGGAGATGAGGTGTGGCAAGTTTGGAGGAGAGCAGAAAAGATTTTATGTGATACAGGGACAGAGCCATGATTGCAAGAGGTGTGACTTTAGTGATTTCTTGAAAAGTGAGATGGATGGTGCAAAGGAGATACTTTGGGGGAGGATATTCCATTCCCTAGCAATGGTGTGGGAGAACAGACTTTTCCCTGCAGTGTTTACTGGCTTTGGTTATGCAGAGCAGGGTTTTGCTGGATGAGCGTAGAGGGCGATTTGCAGAATATTGGTTTAGAAGTTGGTTTAGGGCTGGGGTTTTCAGACGGTTCCTTATTATTTTGAAGTTGAGGACTAATTGGTGATATCTAATTAGCTGAGGCAGTTCTAACCACTGTAGTTGCTTCAGGGCAAGACAGTGATGACTTCTAAAAGTGGAGTTGCTCCACAGAGCAGAAGGATTCTTGGGTGAGCTTTTGAAGAGTGATTATGGATGGGGCTGAGCAGATTAGGGTGGCGTCATCTGCGTACTGTATAAGTGATGCATGCAGGGTGGAAGTACGTAGTTTGTTAGTGAAAATGGTGACTAGTAGAGGACCCAGTATTGATCCTTGTGGGATGCCTATAGTAGTTGGTAATAGAGGAGATAGTGTACTTTGCCATTTAACTGATTGTTTTCTGTCAGAGAGATAGCTTCTAAACCATGAAGTAGTAGAGGGGGCGAAGGCTAAGGTTGACAGAGTGTCTAAGAGTAGGTTGTGGGAGACCATATCAAATGCTTTTGATAGATCTAAGAATTTGGCTGAGACAAATTTGTTGTTGTTTCTTAGATGGTTAATCTGATTGGTAAAGGAGAGTAGAGCAGTGGTTGTGCTATGGTTTGGGCGGAAACCATGGTATGTGGGGGAGAAGAGGTTTTGTGAGGATAAGAAGTGCATTAGCTGGGTGTGAATACATTTCTCCAGAAGCTTGGAAAGGAGGGACAAGATAGCAATTGGCTGGTAGTTTGATAGTTCATAGAAGTTTCTGCCTTTGTGAAGGGGAATTATATGTGACACTTTCCATAGATGGGGTACGTAGGTTTCTTGTATAGAGCAGTTTATAAGAATTGAGACAGGGTAGGCTAGTGATTCTGCAGCTAATTTTAGAAAATTTGTGGGTAAACCATCTGCTGCGAGTGTGGTGAGTTTTAGTTTAGAGAGTAGCTTTTTAACTGAAGAGATTGGTACAGGTGAGAGTGTGAAGGTGGGTATGTTAGTTTGTTTTACAGTTGGGGTGGTTTTAGTGTTCTTGTTGGATAGTTGGATAGATAGTGCGAGGATAGATTCTGTGAAGTGATGGTTGAATTCTGAAGCTATGCTATCATTATCAGAATTGTTGCTGGGAGATGGGGTGGTGGTTTTTGCCCGGTTTTAGAAGGGTATTGATGGCCTGCCAGAACTTTTGGGGGTTTCTAGAGTGCTTGTTTTGGATGTCTAAGAAGTAGTTCTTTTTATCTACTTTTGTTTGGGCTTTGGCCTTATTTCGTAGTTCTTGATATTTCTGTCTGTCTTGGATAGTGTTATTCTTTTAAAAGAATGAATATAAGGTGAAGCATCGGATGAGAAGGCAAGAAATGTGGAAAATACATAAATGTAGTTGCAAGCATAGAAAACTCTTGGAACAACCTCATGTTGATCCGGATCAAACAGAGGAATTGTTAAGGAGAGGTGAATTTAAACCAAAAGACAAAAGCTTAATATTGGCGGACCAAGATAGTGGACTACATACATGGATTGCAACATCCATTGAACATGTGGAATAAACAGACATGTATGTTTTGTAAAATAGAACTGGAAACAATCACACATCTTGTTTCTAGTTGTCATATTGTAATGGCAGAAGGACTGTATACTGAAAGGCATAATAATCTGACAAGACTGTTGCACTGGGGATTTTGTAAACATTATAATACTGAAATAGCTGAAAAATGCTGGAAACATGAGCCTCAAAGTATTATAGAAAATTATGAAGTTTATATTATGTGGGATCACCCATTACCAGCAGTTCTAAAAAACAGATGTGAGAAAAACTGATATAGTAGTCCATGAAAAGAAGACAAATGTAGCATTGATCATTGAAATTGCTGCACCCAGTGACTACAGTATTTTATGTACAGAAAGACACAAAGTCATAAAATATCAGGATTTGCAGGCAAAAATAAGGGCAATGTGGAAGGATGCCCAGACAGTTACAATAGTAGTAGGAGCAACAGGTCTTATAAAAAAGAATTTACAATTGTACTTCAATATGTTACTGATACATATAACTCCATATGAATTGCAGAAGTCATTATTAAGACATTGCATTTGCTGCAAAGAGCACTTCTGGCTGACATCAAAGATTGAAACAATACTAATTTCATGAACTTGAATCATATTTTAACTTAGGAATAGAGTCCATTCCCATCATAGTATTAAAATCCTAAAAGAATTGGAGAAATTAAAAAGAGAGGGGACATAGTTGTATGTGGCATTTGCTGTGGGAATGTAAAGAATATGCTCTATAAGGAACAGTTGACACTTGAGCATGCAATAAATATATAGTACCACAAGAAATGTTGTTGTTGTGTCTTTTTGGCTTTTCCTGGTTAGGGGTAGCCACAGCGGAACTCCGGTCCGCTAAAGATTGGAAGTTGAGTTTTATGTGCCGAGTTACCAGCCCTGATGCACAACCTTCAACGAAGGTACGCCCATTCACGCATGTCTCCACGCAGAAGACGCACTAGCTGAGAATCGAACCGGACAGCTAGCTTACTGCGAGGCAACAATGCTACCAGTACCACAAGAAATAGCAGTTATAAATACCTTAGAATTACAGTTGGTTGCAGTGTGGAATGTGTTGTTAGCAAACTTTCTGTAAGATCTCCTAAGAAGTAAACTTTGTTGTGGTATGTCAGGATGCTACATGAAGCTGATGTGCATTAGTTTAGACAAAAAGACTGTAGATGTTGTCATAAAAAGGGTCATATTGAGATAATTCCTTGAAATGGAAGATGGTAAGATGAACTTATGGCAAAAGCAGGACACAGGATTGAAAACTTAAGGATAAGCATGTACACAGAATGGTGGATGCAGGATGTAAGAAAAGATCAGAGTAAAAGGAATCAGATAGCAAAGAGAAACCATATGATTTGTTGTGTTTAGAGATGGATAGCTGGAATCAGAATAACAGAAAAATGATATTTATTATTCTAGAAGTGGGAGGAGTAATAAGATAGATGGAGCTGGATGCAGTAAGTGTTTTGTTCATTATTATATACCACCATATGATACATTATTTTCCACTGGATAAGTAGATATGCTACTAGAGACTCTCCCAGGAGAAAGGTGCAACCAGAGGGGAAAATATTTGTACTTTGACATGAGGAGAAAATGTGATTGACTGACTTGTATGCATGTGATACAGGTAGGGAAGCACTATGTGCTACACTGTGCACTATGAGAAAAAAGAACTAAGTAGAGCTGTCATGTTAAGACACCACAGATGGCATCCAAGGATAACTGTAAACATGCAAATAAAAACAAACAAAAAAAGCAAAGTAGGACTGCAAAAGTACAGAATGAAAACTTCACAGTATTTTACGAGAAACATTTTTTCACGGTAGTTTTACTGATCCTGCTTCTCTTTATTTTTTATTTTATGTTATTTTTTGCTTTTACTTGTCTTTTTTTCTTGTTGGTTAATAATTATGAATATGCCACAAATAAGAAGATGACTAGTTCTTGGAAGATGCTAAACACATTCTGCCATCAACATGAGAACACTAAATGGAATAAAGATGAATACTGAAGTAAAATCAAATCACAGCTTAATATTTTATGATGCCAGAAAAACTACTTTGTACTTGTATACCAATGGTAGAAAATGAACTGTATATGCTAGAAGACGTTAAGGTTTTGTATAAAGTTAAGTAGAATGAGAGGCCAAAACTCATTGTACCAATACTTAGTAAAGATGCGGTCTGGAATGTCAGTGTTTACAGAGTTTAACATTTCTATTAACATAATGGTTGGGGCTCTCCTATATAACCTATCCTGTAGGGAGCTGCTTGCATATCTATCATAGCGTAAAAATACAAAAGGCTTCCAAGAAGTTAACAACTGATACACAGCAAGGATCATCCAGGTGAAACAAACTGACTTTTAGAGTGGGATCTGCACCTGTTCTTCAGCAACAGACAATGCACAAGTAATGCAAGGAATTATCACAACGTTATTTTGGTAACTGTTAAGCATGCCAAACATCAATCAAATTTTCTATAGTGTTCTAGCCAAGCTAACTGAGCCTGGGCTTAGAGTAAGCAAGTATGTTATGGGCATTTAGTTAACACGAAATGAAACATGTTTCACAATGGGTTAGAAGTTGTGCTTTAGAGTTAAAGATGTGTCACAACCGAGGTCATGCTTAGGGCACAAAGTACTACTACAAGTTTCTCTGGGACCCATCAGTGGCACTACACACATGATATTCATTGCTACAACAGAAGTCTGGCTCATTACTATGTATGAGGTTGTTAATCATGATTGTGATCCTTTGTGTTTTTTATGTGTATATTAGTTTTCCATGGGTTAAGATGATATTGAAAAATAGATCTAATGAAGTCCAGTTAGTGGATAAAAGCACCTACCATGAATTAAAGCTGAGTTATTATACTAAGCCTGTTTGTGTTTTTCATCAATACCTTCATAGAAGAGGAATTAGCATCTGAAGTATTGTACTGTTTATTACTACTGCTTAATACTGCAGTGTTTAAGTGCTTTTATTTTTCATTTTTCACAAATAAAGAGGAAGTGATGTCAGTCCTCTACCTTAATGCTGGGGACAGTTATCTCCTCACATCTCTGTTGTGGTTTTTGGTAATAGAAATAACTGAAAGATTACAAACAGCTTTTTAAAGAAATGAGAAAATCATCACATTATATGAAATGATGACCCACTTTAATCTATTATTGTTTATTAGGTTGCACATGATGTTTTTTTTAAGGAACTCATACTGTCTCTTCAGCTCCAGATTGGTAAACAGTCACGCACTGCATTTAATTCACAGGCACTGATTAAAGCTAAATGTACCTTTGTTCAAGATTATCAGGGGGTCTAGAGAGTAAGAAATTAGCCAGTACATCTAGAATAAGAAATGTATAATTGCAGACCACAGGTTGGACTCTGCTTAACATATCTAACACATAAAGGAGGTACAGAAGATGTTAACTACAGACAGGTTGCAGTATTATTTGTTACTTCAATATTGACATCCATATGACAAAGAAATATAGGGAAAAAGAACAACATAGCAATGCAGACGGACTGTCACAAATGCTCCGGGAAATGTTTTGAGAGTTAATATTCCTGTATGCTCAGAAGCAGTCATTTGCACTGTGGCAATGTGTCCATGTTGACTTTTCATGTCATTTGCTGGGCTTAGCACTCAAAATTACATGAAGTAACCTCTGTTGAGGAGGTGACCTTTAAAAAGACAATGCCAGTGTTAAGGAAACAGTTTGTAACAAGTGTCTTATCTGAGCAAATTGTCAGTAGCAATGCTCCACGGTTCACATTAAAAGAATTCAGAACAATTATTAAACAAAATGGAGTGGAACATTTTCTATCTGTAATTTAACACTCAAACACAAATTGATTGACTGGAAGATATGTGCCTTCAGCTAAACTGTGAATTGCATGATCCTCAGTAATAAGCCTGCACAACACAAGAGAAATCATTTTCTCTTTCCTTACTGTAATACAATGCACGTAGCTGTATAAAACAAACCAAAAAGCTTATTCCTAAACAGAGCTTTGCACTCAGTTAGGACTAAGTGAACCCACATACTAGAAAACACCTGCATAAAACATTGTTTCAGCATATGAGTCATTTACCATTGAAAAGTTGTACAATAAGTTATCAGGAGTTGACCAGAGACTACAGAATATTCACAAAGTAATTTAGCCAAATTAGTTCAAGTATTGAGCTTCAAAGATACATGAAGATGTGGGCCATGATACTCATAGAAGAAATATAAACCTCCCAAGATATTTTCAGCTAGCAGATGGTTTATGGCCAGCTTCTAGACAAGTAAATATGGAAAAATCAGGCCTATATCAGCTAACTGAATGCACTAATAATTGAACACCTCTTTGTCGAACCCAATTAATCGAAACTTAATCTGTCAAAAGATCGTTTAAACAAAATACTTTCTCAGGGTAAACAACTCCTTGACCAACCCAGTGATCACAACAAAAACAGTACTATTTAACACCCTCCCCAATGAAATATACCAACCCCAAGATTGCATTTCAGTGGAGAAACTGGCAAATCCCGGATGATGGCCCACTGACCCCCCCCCCCCCGGGGGGGGGAAATCTTCAATAAAACAATCTTTTGAAGGAATAAGATTTTATTTAATTGAGTTCGACAAAGAGGTGTTTGGGGAATAGTGCTTTCGATTAACTGATAGGGACCCGGAAAAAAAACACATGATGAGCAAAACTATACTTGTGGAAGGGATGACTGCTGCCAAACACACTTGATAGCACATTTAAACAAATTAATTTGTATCTTAGGATGTGTGTATGACCAGATCTTCAGCCAAACAGTGATGGATAACCAAAATCCCTCTAAAGCATTATGTAACTTGAATGCAGAAATCATTTTACCCACAAAAGAGAACACCCCCCCCCGAGGAGCGTCCTAGTCCCTACTCCAAGCCCAGTGTGGACAGAGAGACCCTGGGCAGGATTCACGAAGCCTCCGTGTAAGAGTTATAACTCATACACGGAGGCTGCAGTTAAACGGAGTGATGTCAGCATGCTCTGCATATTAATGAGAGCATGCTGAATCACACTGAAGGCCAACACGGTCCGTGTAAGACAGTAGGGGGCGTGTCCGTAGGCTGAGCCCTGTAAGCGGACACACCCCAGAAGAGGAAAAGTACCCAAAGGAAACACCCACGACAGAGTCCACGGAAATGTGAATAAACAGAACACAACACATGCCCCCACAGACTATGAACAGAAAATAAATATAAATGAACAAGTTATAAGTTTTTTTTTAAATTGTAAAGATGTTTAACCGTGAGTGCGCTCGTTTGCGCGGGCGTGCCCATAGCGCAGCTACAGTTAGCAGTCAGTGGGAAAGCATATAAAAACTAAATATGCAAAATAAACCAGGAAGCAATAGCGAACCGCTAGAGATGCTGGCTGCAGAGCAGGCATTCATGGTTCGAGCCCCCACAACACCAATTTTTTTTTTGCAAAATAAGCAGGAAACAAGTCCCTGACAAATATGTAGACATAAAACCACAACTTATGTAAAATGTAATGAAATAGCCCATTTATATTGAAGAAATGTGAGGTAACAAAAGAATAAAACATGCCAGATGTGCCCATAGATGAGCTACAGTTTAACAGGGTGAGTGCATCTGCCCGTAGATGAGCAGTGGTTTAACTGGTGCAAAATGAGTGCCCGTAGCTGAGCAGTGGTTTAACACGCTATATCTATGTGCCCCTAACTGAGCTGAGCATAATATGCGTGCCGATAGCCAAATGAGGCTTAAAGCAGTGTACCCGGTTTGCCGAGCTGCGACCGCAAACAAGCTAACCGACGGGCAACGTTGAGCAAGCCGTATCAAAACTGCCTTTACACAGACACACCCCTCAGCATGTCTAGACAGTCATGAAAAATAAAAAGCAGTGGCCAGGTTTGAACCCAGGATACTATACACCATAGTCAAGGTACAGAACCACTAAGCCATGACAGCAGTACCTAGAAATGCAATAATAGCTAATATATAGGAATGAATACAAACTACAGCATGACAATGCAGGTTTACTGAAGTTGATACAATTCCAAAATGGCCAATCACAGATATGTGCGGAAAACGGACTATATAAGCCCCATAGGCGGGAATACACAGCTTAATCGATTGTAGAACAGCACTGCAGGCAGTATGTCAGGAGTAGGAGGGGGTAGTCGCCGAGCACAGAGGTGGGGTGTTGAGGAGTCCAGGTACATGGCCTGGCTCCTAGTCCACAATCATGAGGCCCAACTCATGCAGGGCCAGGTCCACTGGGGAGCATACAGGGCTGAGGCGTGGGACCGGTTGGCTCATGATCTCACCAGTGCCACAGGGATTCCAAGGACTGGTGAGCAGGTCCGTCACCACCATGCGGACCTGAAGAGACGCAAGCAGGACCAACTGAACCTTTGGATCCAGGAGGCCCGGCAAACACCCAACGCCCCACTACTGAGTAAGTAACATTTAATTATGTATGTGCAAAATTAAACTAGCTGATATTATGGAGATGTGTATTCCAATATTACTTCATTTATATTACAGCTGCAGGTGTCCGTTCTGCGAACCGCAGAGCCTATGGCGATAGGCTGGTGCGGTTGCGCCACCAGGCAGGTCAGTAATCCACTACCAGTAACTGTAAAGAAATATAAAAGTAAAAGAGTGCAGTGTAGTCAGTAAGGAATAAAATCTGCAAGTAACAGTGTGAAAGTGTATGCAAGTATTGCTTGATTACAAGAGTTTTCAGCCTGTAAGTGTAACCTAAACATGAAACTGTCCGACATATATTCTGAAATAAAATGCCCTGCCTGTAAGAAAATAGTACACAACCTGCAGCAGGCTGAAAAGTATAGCTGCAGAAGATGATGAAATCACATGTGTGAAATATATCCCTGTGGAAATACTGAAACATGACAGAAGTGAGACTGCTGGAAAGGATTGTAATAACTACTGTTAAAACATGTCAATAAAGCCTAGAAGTACCATCCTGAATAGTAAAATGAAAGCAAGTGAGAGAGTGTGAGAAAGTGTCATGAATCCAGCAATACAGTAGTAATAACCCCTGAATAAAGTATTCTGCAGTCAAGACAGAATGAAATGCATGTGAGATTCAAAACCAAACAGCGAAATATGTTCAAAGTGTTGCTGCATGTGGAATGTGTATCCCAAAATCTGGATATGTTGCTCTCAGTCTGAAATACGCAGATAGGATGATTGTCTGATATACCAAACATCCACACTTGTCTACAGCTATATAAAGCAAAAGTAGCAAGATGATGTAGCTGAACAAAGCTAGATATGAATGTGTATGAAGAACACTAAAATGTATATTGATGTTACAGTAACAGTCCTATCAGCAAGGTGAAATAGTTATCATATAGGAAACTGTAGTTAGAACAGTAGTGTGTATATAACTGTAGCTATTAGAAATGTACAGCATATATATTGTTATTCAAAGGTGTTAATATTACTTTCTTTACCCCACCCTATAACCACATATAACCCATTCCACGTGAAAATGGTATGTGCAATCACAATTAACACCCCTGGACGTTTGTCCTGTTGGGTCATATATATTTGCATGTCCGTTGATGCATCTGCCCTGTTCATACATCCACACCTGATGGCCCGTTGCCATCAATTAACCCTGCATGTTGTTGGACTGTGTATTTCTGTTCAAATTATGCATGTGTTATGCACGCTGTTCAATGGTGTGAATATCTGGGTGTTTGGTTAATGGGAATACTAATGCATGCTGTTACAACTAATTGTGAATGGTATTATATGTCACTAACCCAAACTGTCATGACATAATGCAAAACATAGGACGACAGGGAAGGCGGGTTCCAGCGGACCCACCTCTCCCACCTCAGCTGGCGAGTGCACCTGGCACTAGTGCCGAGTCTGGACCCTCCTCCGGTGGCCCTGTGCCACCTGCGGGTGGAAGCGCTGCAGTGGATGGGGCTCGCCCACCCTCTGCAAGTGTGGCCGGAGGAGATCCACCACTCACCTTCCGTAGCGTCCGGACTGTGGTGCGTAGGGAGATTCGGGACTCTGTCCTTGAGCCCCTACGCCAGCTCGAGGCATGGGTGGCGCAACTAACGGGCATGCCTGTTGCCCCGCCTACACAGCCCCCAGCACAGCCCCATCCTGGGCAGTGAAGGAACAGTGGCTACTGCCTATGGGTGGTGATATCAGTTCCACTGTTGCCATCTGTGGGCTCATGGGCTCTGGATATCCAAACCTCCGTCCCCATCAATTGTGTAACCCCCCCACACGTGTCATACACCGCCCCTGTATGCGTCTTGTTTGTCTTGTCTGTTTACCTACCCAACCTACCTCCCCAGCTGAACCGACTTCCTTCACCTGACATACCACTCTTACCTGAAAAAAAAAAAAAAAAAAAGGGCACTCTGTACCCACAAAAAAATTACGCCCCATACATAGCTGCCCATTCCACACATGTCCGCTGGACATGGAACCTATCAATTACAATTGGCTGTACAACAAGTATTATTGTTGTCCTGACACCTCTTTCAGGGGTGGAAGGTTTCAAATGTCACACCAAATTACATACATATGCACAGCTGTTGCTGATGAAGAAATGGGCAGCTATGGGCCTTACCTACATCCCTCCTGCACATCCCAAGCTTGTTTCCCTACTGTCTTACCCTCTTTGTGACCCCTTTTTCACCACTTTCCTGTCTCCCCATTTTCTTTTCTTTCAAAGAAAATAGCGCGGGTGTGCGCCAGAGTAAGCACTGTTAAGCGGTTGTAACCGGGTGTGCGCGGAGCTAACCACCAGTGCGCATGCGTGAGCTCCGCGCAAACTAGCGCTAGCCCGGATACAACTGCTTAAAAGTGCCTTAGTCACTGTGATTGACAGGTCCTGTACTCAGTTCAAAAGAAAAATAAACCCCCACTGTCAGTCCCGAACCCAGGACCTTGGAAACACTAGTCTGTACAACCTACCACTAAGCCATGACTCTTATACAAAAACATTGTGCTAAAATAAATATAACATGTAAAAGTAGGGATGAATGTAAAGGGAATATAGGATGTGTAGTACACAAAGCATGTCATTTAAAATAAATGTCAAAACTACTGGATTTCCATAATAGTAGTGTGTGAAAAGAAACAGCCATGCTAGTTGGCAGCCTGTAGATAATAAGGTCAGTTAAAGTACATAGATATATGTATGCATATGTACATATATATATATATATATATATATAAATATATCTATATATAGTTGTAGGAGTCAATGTGCATACACACTTGCTACAGGGAACATGAGAGAGGAATGGAGAATTGTGAATATACAACACAGCCTGAAGCATGAGAGAGATACTAACCTTTACAGTCACAGAACACTGTCCACAGCATACCAGCATGGTCCCCGCCCTCACAATCTGAAAGGGCAACACCTATCCCACATACCCTTTTATAGCACTGACCTGAAATCACAGTGAGAACTGCAATCAGTACACAACTGGCTGTATGCAATTAGCAAATGCTGGCTTACAATTGGTGCAGAGGCCATCACATGGACCTATGCAGATACCTACAAAAGCATCCAGTGCTAACACTCCCCACATGCAATACATTCATTGCATTGTCTGTAAGCAGACAGAGGGAGAGCGAGAAGTGAGAGAGAGAGAGAGAGAGAGCAAAAAAAAAAAAAAAAAAAAACAGACACTGTGACTCTGTAACCTGAAGCTGTCAGCACTGACAGTAGCAGCAGCAAGCAGAAGCTGTGGTAACACAACCAGCTGCGACAAACAGAGGTAATGCAAAGTAGCAGGTTAATAGTGTGCATACTGTGAACCCTCCAAATGTGTCATAGGTCTGTATCCATAGGTATGTCCATGTGATATGTTGTGTGTACGTAGTTCCACCAAAAGGGGATGACCATACATCACATGTCAAGCAGTCATAGGCCAGGATCCTGGCAGCATGTGTCTGTGCATTGGCCCAGCAATGGCTGTAGTGACTGCTTTGAAATGTCAGCCAGGCCCAAAAGTCAGGATCAGCCCATCCCAAAGGCACACTGGCTGGGAACAAGTGTCTGCAGGTACCTGATGTCACTGCATATTCATCCCATACTGCATAATTCCATAGCGTAGCAGACCAGGCCCATTATGCATATGATGTGGTAATTCCCAGGGTCAGTTGAGGTGCCCCCTTAGTGTTGTGGGACCACTGTTGCTGTATGCCACTGTCCAGGTACATATCCTGTAGCACGGCCAAGATAAACTATCAGTGTTACATGCAGTGGTATGTCCTCCCAGAGTGCCGGTAGCACACATCCAGGGGGACCATGAGGTCACAGTGATGCTGTGTGTTCTCCTCTGCTGAGGGCGGCCCTCACCTGGACATGTGCGATGATAGGGAGGTTACATCCAGCTGGGATAAATACTTCAAAGGTGGGGGAGAAGGAGGGGGGATATGTGCACCGAACATGTCTGCAGGATTATTGCCAATATGCGTGTGTTTGGTGAATGTTAAGTAGGTGTGGATTAACACAGAGCATATCTGAGGCATGTGGTCCATATGTGTAACATAACCGAAGAAGGCCTTGTGGTCATCCATAGTGTTTGTGTCCATTTCCCTCCCAGAGTAGGCCATGGCTGTTGTTATGATGGACTGTAGCATAGTACCAGTGCTGACCACAGATGCCTACCCTTAATGTGAATGTGCTCTGTCCTGCAGTAGCCTCCTGCTATTGTTATACAATCTGCCTCTGTCTGGGGTCCACCGGACAGGATGCCTAACCTTTGTGCATAGGGTCTGGGTTAGACATGTGTGTGCAAGTGTCATGCAATCCGCGGCATGTCCGTGGTAAGCATTTGCAAAGGGGTCAGCAATGTGGCTTGTGGCTTCCACTGGCCCAGTGTGCTACATGGATACCATCTCAGTCCCAGCAAGTGAATAACTGTCTAATCACATACATATCAAAGTAGTCTACTGTGCTGGTGCTGGTGGTGGGATATGTATATCCAGGCTGAGTAACGTCTGTCCACATCACAGTAGTGGACAGTGTCCCAAATACAGTACCTTGGGATGAACCCCCAGAGTGAGGTTGTGCATTGCACCTGTCAGTGTGTGCTGACCAATGGGGCATGCTACTACGTTGTGTGGAATGTGGCAGGTATTGTTGCACAGGTGTTGGCTGAGCACTGATATCTGGCCATGTACCTGTGTATCCACCATGACACACACACATGCAACATATGGGAGTAGTAGTATATCACTACACATGAGTATCATGTATAGTATGTGTGCCATATATTGCT
Organism: Protopterus annectens; assembly: GCF_019279795.1. Classification (NCBI taxonomy): domain Eukaryota; kingdom Metazoa; phylum Chordata; order Ceratodontiformes; family Protopteridae; genus Protopterus; species Protopterus annectens. Next base: position 1,849,260,293 of record NC_056739.1, on the reverse strand, counting down.
GACATGGTCTGCTGATATCTTGTCTGTGTTCTCTTCCAGGGAGATGGCGCGACAGCGTAACCCCACCTACTCTGTGGCGGAAGATGAGGAGATCCACCAGAGCCTGGTGCGGGAGTATGACATCCTGTTTTCCCGCACCAGTCAGAATCAGCAGGAGAGGGCCGCACTGTGGCAAGACCTTATCCGTAGGGTAAATGATATTGGCATGCATAACAGGACATATGAGCAGGTACGACATCACTGCAGTGATTTAATCCGAAGTGTCCGGCAGCGTGCATCAGATATCCACAGGCAAAAGGTCGCCACAGGAGGTGGGGTGGCCACACATCCCCCCCTCACCAGACTGGAGGGGCTACTCCTAAGTGTTGTGGCTCCAGCCCCGGAACACCAACAGCAGTACACCTGCATTATGATGGAGGCTGGTTCCACACAGCAGCACGACATGGAGCGTGCAGGTAATATGCCATATGTACACCTGACTGTTCTGTACACTGTATCATATGCAATATCAATGGCACAGATGTGCCCACTGACATTAATCTCATCATTTCTGCAGGTCCCTCCAGGGTTACAGCAAGACAGGCCATCCATGCTGGTGAGTGTGTTTAACATAACCTATAATAGTCCTGATAATGCTAGTAACAGTAATGTAACTCAGTAGTGCTCTGTGTGTATACTGCAGGGTGTGCATGTGTGCATGTGTGCAGGTGTGTCTGTGCCCATGTGTGCATGTGTGCAGGTGTGCCTGTGTCCACGTGTGCATCTGTGCATGTGTGCCTGTGTCCACGTGTGCATGTGTGCATGTGTGCCTGTGTCCACGTGTGCATGTGTGCATGTGTGCATATATGCATGTGTGCCTGTGTCCACGTGTGCATGTGTGCATGTGTGCATGAGTGCATGTGTACACATGACCACGTGTGCATGTGTGCATGTGTGCATGTGAACACGTGTGCATGTGTGCATGTGTCCATGTGTGCATGTGTCCACGTGTGCATGTGCATGTGTCCACGCGGTGCATGTGTCCACGTGTGCATGTGTGCATGTGTGCCTGTGTGCATGTGTGCATGTGTGCCTGTGTGCATGTGTCCATGTGTGCATGTGTGCATGTGTGTATAAGTGCATCACTGGTAACAATGTCTGGAGACTGTAAACTGTGTTTCCTGTCTTCATCCCACAGGTTCTGGGGCTGCTCTGGTGACCTGCAGCAGGGAACCTGAATCCTGTGCCATGGCTACTGGTAATGATGATATATGTGTAATGGTACAGGAAGGTGTGTCAGGGTCTGCCATTGGTCAGCCAATTGACAGTACACAGCTGTCAACCCCATCATTGCGCACAGTCATCCTGCCTGTACATCCTTTGTCACCATTGTCCCTAGGTGATGGACAGGATACAGCGGGCATAGACCAGGGTAATGTGGTACCTGTGGCACATGCGTCCCCACACAGCAGCCATGGGCAGGGTCCTCCGATGGTACCACACAGACAGTTGCCCATGGGTTCTCGTGGGAGCATCCGTGGGCGTACTGCCTCTGGCCGACGTGCCCAAAGAGGTCTGTCAACCTCAGCTATGTTTCGGACTGTCATGCAGGCTCAGTCACGTATGGAAAGGTACACCAGACAGGGTCTGAGGGAGCTCAGAGCATGTCGCATAGCCATGACAGACAGTATGCGTGACATTGCGGATGCTATCTGTAACTTCACCGATGTCATAGACAGACGTTGTGGGGACATATTACAGCAGTTCCACAACCAGATGTCCATGAGCCAGGGCAATGGTGGGTGTCTGCGGCATCGACGTGGCCGTATGCCGGCAGCGGCAGCAGCTGGCAGTCGGCGCGGACGACAACAGGCTCGCGCACGCCCCCATAGTGCCAGCAGCAGCCCCAGCAATGCTGGGTCTGTGCTGTCATCGGAACGCCCCAGGAGACCACGTGCACGTGGCTCTGGACAGTCCCAACAGGGACATGTGTCCAGTCAACACACCCCCGCTTCTGATGACAGTACCCAGTCCGGCTTTGTACTGGATATGGTCCGTAGCACCCCTGCCAGGCACAGGTACCGTGTCCGTGCACACAGACACTGATCTGTATGGCCTGCCAGGTGCAGTCTGTGACTGTCCACAAACCCCTGTATATGGCAACCATGAGGTGGAACTGTGTGCGTGCATACACACATGCAAAATGTTAACACTTAGGGCAACCACATACATGCACACACCTGCACCAACACTGCCCCACCCTGTACTGCTGCCCCTCACCAACACACATACACACACGTCAATTGGTGGTATCAGTGGCTGACTCAGGCATACCTAATCCACACCCTGTGCATATGATGACACTGTGCCACCTCCTGCAATCTCCAACATCATTGCGGGAACAGGTAAACACGTTGCTGATGCACAGGGTGACTACATAGACGTGTATTAGTAGTATCATGTTGGTAACAGTACAGTGTGCTGCTATGACTGTGTGTACCCCAGCATGCCTGCTGTAGTAACTGTATGAATGTCCTGAATTGTTATCTGCACCCATAGTACATACCAAAGTATAACAGCTGCACATAATTGCATGCCGGTGGTAAGGTTGTCAACAGATAGCCGCATACATGGGTAGCACAGGGGGAAAGCTAACACAAGTCCCCTGGAACACTGCTTACACCTGCAATGCAGAGTTACAGTGCTTCTGTAGACTGCTAGTGACATCTGCATAGCGTACCATATGTATGTCAACCTTACACATGACAGAACGTCACTGTCTGTCCTGTACGCATGTACGTTGCCTGTGACACATTGCACACGTCTTACCTGGCATTTACCCACGTGTGCAGTCATATATGTCAGTGCTATGAAACAGTGGCAGTCCACCCACACATACACACCTTCAGTATGTTGTTCCCCATTGGCCCTATGTGTTGGTACTCACCATGGCAATCACACTACTAGGGTAGCATGTGCAAAGGTAACCTGTGAATCGCCTCTATGGTCCAGTCGTGGTTTATGTGAGTCATGTGTCATTGTCACAGCTGCCACATGTATGCAGTCAGCCATCACCCTTGGCCAGGAACGTACAACACATGTGTGGGATGCCACCACACAGCCAATCTGGGGACTGGTCTCTCTGAACCCAGTAATGCCATACCCTGTCAGGTGGCATGTCATATATACTACGGCCAGGACAAACGTCAACCCCAATCCCTGCTGCTACTATTGATAATACCCCTGAAGATGTTCCTGATAGCTTTGACCAGTCCTTTACTGAGACATTGCAGGCCCTAGCTAGCCATCTACCTCCTAGCTCCCCTGGTCCTGAAAGCAGCACCCTAGAAAACTACTTGCGTCAGCTGCCAACCAGTCGCCACTTCACTTCTCCACCATGATTGTAACAGTGAAACCCACTACATGTCTGCTGATCAACTCCTGCCGAGTACCTATCAAAACCAGATGATGCTATTGCTTACCCGTCTCAAAGGTAATCAAAGGAACCATGTTAGAATCTAACTTTCCCACCATCTGGAAAATGTCATATGTAATCCCACTTCACACAGGAGGCAGCTCTACTGAAGTCTCCAATTATAGGCCAATAGCTATACTCTCTCCACTTGCAGAGATTATGGAAACTTTCGTCATAGACAAGTCATGCACCACCTAATCCAAACTCGCATTATGGCAGACACTCAGCATGGCTTACGTCCTCATCACAGCACTACGTCAGGCCTCCTAGCCTTTACTAACACCATAAGCCATACTTGCAACATTAATTATATATCCACAGCCCTCTTTTTGGATAACTCAAAGGCATACGATATGGTTGATCACCAACTTGTACTCCACACCCTGCACAGACTGTCTAGATACTGGAGCCTTCCAATGGTGTCAATCCTACCTGCATGGTCGACAGCAGGCCGGCCTCTGGCAGAACAAACCCTCTAACCTTCTACCTAACACCCTCAGAGTACCACAAGGCTGTATCCTAGGGCCCTTGCTGTCCTCCATCGTCATTAACGACCGTTATACTGTCATCCCAAAAGTCAGCTGTATCCAATATGCTGTATACTCTACTCTGATCTGCTCAGCCACATCTCCAGTAGAGTTATGGTCAGCTACCCAGACCACCTTTAATACAATACCAAACTGGCTTTCTGAACATCGTCTGATCCTAAATCCCAATCAAACTAAACTGCTGTTATTCCACCAACACGTAGGTCTACCACTTTCACCGTTACCATAACATCAACTGATGGCACAATAATCTCCCCTGACCCATCTCCGAAACTATTAGGTGTCATCATAGACAATAATCTCACATGTGACATACATGTTAACCAGATTAGCAAAGCCATCAATAGAAAGCTAGGGTCACTTTACAGAATTAAAGCCTTCCTAGCCCCTCCAGCTAAAGGTGCCATAGCTCGCTCACACCTTGTTTCAGCCCTTCTGTATGCATCCCTCTACTCTCACATATGAACAAGACTGTCCTTAACAAGCACTCGATTTGCTACAACCACATTGCCAGGTTTGCCACTGGCCCGCCTTTTAGGACACATCATTGCATCAATCTAAATCAGCTTGGTTGGCTTGCAATACCCAGCCTAATACAGTATAACCAACTGATCATGGCCTATAAAATCCTCTATAATCCAGACAATACTCCTGCACTTAAATTATTATCACCCCCTATAACAATCCTAGACCGCTTCGATCCTCTAACAATGTACTACTTCAAACTAGCAAGTTTAATAACACAGCTGGTGATTCACTCTTTGAAAACCCTGTAAGTAGATCCTGGAACTCACTTCCAGCTGATATTACCCTAATGTCCACCTTAGGTCATTTAACAGTAGACTCAAACAACATTTGTCACGTAACTGGCTATGTCAATGTATCAAGCCTGGCTAACTCGAATGTGTAACTTCTGTGAACCACTTTACTGTGTAATTTCAATTTAATCCTGGCTTGTGCTCAGGTCTAACATTAACCTGTGGAACATGTTTGACTTGCTTACTTATGTAATCTCTGTAAATAATCTGTTTGTACTATGTAATGCTAGTATTCTGTAATGCTGTATCTGCTACCCTCGTAGCTTGTCTCCACGGGCCTTCCCTGAAATGGACATGCATCCAGTTGGGCTATCCCAGTCAACAAATGTAGGATAAATAAATAAATCAATACAATATATTACAGTGACGACAATACCAGTCAGACATTGACACACACTGACAGCATGCTGAACACACTGGGGCATACGTGGGGACTCAGACTAGCAGCCTGCCTGGGCATCACACACCTCCGCAGCTGGCACACAGGCATATGTTCCGTCGGAACAGAGCACATGCCACACATGGCACGCACATCCCTGTGCCACACACCCACAGCCTGTAGGGCTACACAACACACCTGCTACAGGCGTGTCAGGTACCTGTCATGTGTGCTGCACTGGGGTCCCGCTCAACAGGCTGTATCTGGTGAAGGTCACAGTGATATGACTCAGGGGCACTATGGTCCACCACAGCACACATGCATACAGGTCAGACAGAGGCATGGACAGATATGACTCACTCATTGACCATGCCAGTGTGGCTGCCTGGGACATACCTCCCTGGACTACATGATAGGGAACATAGAATGGATCTCTCAGCATGTGGCACAGGCCAGTATGAGCCTGATGTTGGTTGCCAACATACCCTCACCAGGTATTCTACCACTATATGTGGGAAGGCTGTTGTATGTCTACATTATGCTCAGTCTCCACTGTCATTCATAGGGTATCCACTGGCTGTCAACGTGTGCTTACATGCTAGGGAAGCCACATTGATGTGCACAGGTCATCTTGCACGTGACACCCATGGCCCGATGTATAATGGCAAGGCTCCTTGGTACACACATACTGCCTTATGCTGCAGGACATGGTTTACATAGCGACCTCCATGGGTATCACACAGGTTAGGACACTAACAGTGCTGCTACACAACAACAGCAGTGTACACCAGAGGATGCATGCACCAGACACTGCCCTCAGCACGGTGAACTGCAATGTCTGTGCAGTACCGGATGCATGATTCATGGCTCACAGGTGTTACCCATCACTGACAGGTTATGCCCCATACCATGCCTGTCGTCCCCTACACATGTAACACACATGGATAGGGGGGTGGTATCCCAAGGTAACACGGATACACACACCTCCAGGTTGTTGGCACAGCACAAACCATCAGGGCCTACTCATGTGCAGCTGACAGTGTGTCAGACTGCCATCTGGTTCATAGCCTGGCACACACAACCCTCACATACACAGGAAGACCACCTATCCTCCATAACAACATATGACAGTCTCATGAACTGTGTTTATAAGGCCGTACTGCATCCAGCCGAACATTGTGTGTGAGCATTACTGTAGCTACAACACTCTAGTTGAAGAGTTCACAGCATGTGGTCACCGAATTGCAGTGGAATGACATGTTACCACTACCACAACAGGTGGGAACATGCAGCACCTGTACATTGACTACATGTACACTATATGGCCCAGACCAGATGTGTATCCCCTGCTGTAGGTCTTTCACCATAGACACCCACACTGTATAGGGACATACCACGTGCAGACCCTGCACAGTAAGACACAGTCATATTGGTATACATTGCTAATACCATTTATCCACACGAAGCATGTGTCAGACATGGTAACTACTGCAGGTCACAGGTATTTATGTGTATGTGTCACACACATACATCATGTGTGCAATGCCATTGCTGGGTTAGGCAATGGCATGCATTGTTATGTACAAACACCCACAAGGTCATACTGTGTGACACAACCACACGTGACAGTTGTGGGTTACCAAAACATGCCTATCTGTACTCTGACAATGGTAATAGACACAGTAGCAGAGCACACTATTGGCATTACTAGCCAACTAGCCCTGTTTGGCTGTGCTGATTGTGTGGTGACATCCCCTGTGTTTACTGGGGGAGTATGCAGCATCTGGTGTATTGTAGTATTTGCCAAAAGGATCTGTTTCCTCACACTTGCATTTACACACACCCTACTACCCCCACACACATGCACACTTGCCATTTGCAGGATTCATTCCCCTACCTAAGTCATGACACGTGAGAGGGACGCATTAGCAAAGCGCACTGTTCGGTTTACTAGATAGTTCCTTGTCTCTGGCTATACTTATAGGGTGCTGACAACATCAGTACTTTGAAAGGGTAATGTGCATCAGGTAGTGTGATCACCTGATTGCCAAAACTAACATGTTTTTCATACGGAAATGCACACACACAAACTCCCCACATGCAAACACACACACATGTCATTTATAGGTTTCAAACTCCTACCTAACTACATTACGATATGCAGGGAACGATTAGCAGAGCGCTATTCGCATTACTGGGAGGCTTCCCTTCTCCTGCTGTACTTATAGGGTGCTGACATCATCTGTGTTTAGAAAGGGGAGTGTGCATCCTGTAGTGTGTTCTCCCAGTTGCCAAAAGGAACATTTCCCTCATACATATCTGCACACACACAATAACCCCTCCCATCAAAAACACACACACTTGGCATTTGCAAGATTCAAATCACTACCTAACTATGTTATGACACTTGGGACGGATGCATTAGCAAAGCGCGCTATTCGCATTACTGGGAGGCTTCTCTTCTCCTGCTGTACTTATAGGGTGCTGACATCATCTGTGTTTAGAAAAGGGAGTGTGCATCCTGTAGTGTGTTCTCCCAGTTGCCAAAAGGAACATTTCCCTCATACATATCTGCACACACACTTGGCATTTGCAGGATTCAAACCACTACCTAACTATGTTATGACACTTGAAACGGATGCATTAGCAGAGCGCGCTATTCGCATTACTGGGAGGCTTCCCTTCTCCTGCTGTACTTATAGGGTGCTGACATTATCTGTGTTTAGAAAGGGGAGTGTGCATCCTGTAGTGTGTTCTCCCAGTTGCCAAAAGGAACATTTCCCTCATACATATCTGCACACACACAATAACCCCACCCCAGCCAAACACACACACTTGGCATTTGCAAGATTCAAATCACTACCTAACTATGTTATGACACTTGGGACGGATGCATTAGCAAAGCGCGCTATTCGCATTACTGGGAGGCTTCTCTTCTCCTGCTGTACTTATAGGGTGCTGACATCATCTGTGTTTAGAAAGGGAAGTGTGCATCCTGTAGTGTGTTCTCCCAGTTGCCAAAAGGAACATTTCCCTCATACATATCTGCACACACACACTTGGCATTTGCAGGATTCAAACCACTACCTAACTATGTTATGACACTTGAAACGGATGCATTAGCAGAGCGCGCTATTCGCATTACTGGGAGGCTTCCCTTCTCCTGCTGTACTTATAGGGTGCTGACATCATCTGTGTTTAGAAAGGGGAGTGTGCATCCTGTAGTGTGTTCTCCCAGTTGCCAAAAGGAACATTTCCCTCATACATATGTGCACACACACAATAACCCCACCCCAGCCAAACACACACACTTGGCATTTGCAAGATTCAAATCACTACCTAACTATGTTATGACACTTGGGACGGATGCATTAGCAAAGCGCGGTATTCGCATTACTGGGAGGCTTCTCTTCTCCTGCTGTACTTATAGGGTGCTGACATCATCTGTGTTTAGAAAGGGGAGTGTGCATCCTGTAGTGTGTTCTCCCAGTTGCCAAAAGGAACATTTCCCTCATACATATCTGCACACACACAATAACCCCCCCAATCCAAACACACACACTTGGCATTTGCAGGATTCAAACCACTACTTAACTATGTTATGACACTTGAGACGGATGCATTAGCAGAGCATGCTATTCGCATTACTGGGAGGCTTCCCTTCTCCTGCTGTACTTATAGGGTGCTGACATCATCTGTGTTTAGAAAGGGGAGTGTGCATCCTGTAGTGTGTTCTCCCAGTTGCCAAAAGGGACATTTCCCTCTCACACACACAAACCCCACTCACCCACACACACTGAGCATTTGTAGGATTCGAACCCCTACCTAACTATATTATGACACTTGAGGGAAACGCATTAGCAGAGCGCACTATCCGAATTACTGGGCATCTGTTCTGCACCTGTAGTATTTCTAGGGTGCTGACATCTTCATTTCCACATAGTTTTGTAGATGTCGTACTACCTGTCAGGTGGGGGATAGCATATATATGCATTTGCAGCCACCTACATCAGGGTCAGATATGCACATCGCACTGGCAGGTTATGTTCTATACCATGCTTTGGGACCACAAGACCTGTAACACACAACACAACCAGTCCAGCACACCACACCCACATCCAGGACACACACTTAGCTTCCCTGGGAACAGTGCCAGGATATGAAGGTATTCACATACACCATTCCAGTTGTTAACATCAGGTACAGGCATATTGTGTGTGAGAACTACTCAGGCCTCTACCACTTTACCCTACCGCCACTACAATTTGTGGGTCCATGTGCTATGGCAGAACCACACACCACAGCCACATGGGTTAATACATATTGCACCTGTCCATCTGCAATGTGGGTACTCACTGTTCCACACCAGAGGTAGACCACCATTGTTGATACCTGCCCATGTCCACCTTTCCCTGGACATCCATATCTCATCTCCACCCCAGGCAAGGTTGTCACTGCACACAAACTGTGTTTAGCACAAGCAGACTCTACACTTGTGTAGACTGGGGTGGATGACTTCAGAGGACCCATGCTGGAGGACTATAGTGGCCACTCAGCATAATCCTTGACACTTGCATCCTATGAGCATGTGTACAGTTTGCATTGGTCATGCTATCCCACATATACCCATGACTGCTCCACAACAAGACACCTGTCAGCTGTACACCGGCCATATATGCGCCGTTCAACAGACAGAGCGACCTACTACATTGCAGAGCTGTAGCCCACAGAGGGAGGACATCTGTGGACGGTTCCAGCACGGCACTTCATTCACACATACTCATTACAACACAGCGTTGATAGTGGAATCGTTCAGAGAATGCAGGTAGGGCTCCCCTCAGTCTGTTATTGACGGACACCTACTGTCAGAGATCCTCAGCAACCCTCTCACAGCACACACCGACAACATGGCTGTGGCTTAGCACATTCAATCCCTGAGACCTCCACGGTGCCCCTGCTTGACAGAGGCACAGCTCACTAGCCTCACATGTCGCCTTCTGTGACCTACTTTACAGTGGCACGGTAGCCTACTATCCTGGGGATGCAGATGCCAAGCACACTCTGGCTGAGCTGCCATTCCCTGGGGCAAGAAGCCTAGTATTGACCTCTACACCCATATGTTCAATTGTCGGATGCACAATATTTGTTGTGCTGTTCTACTGTTTGCAGGTCTTTATTGCCATAGCATTCCCTGTTCCTATGACCAACTTGTGTATCTGTGGCAGATGTTTGCTTATGACGGATATCCACTATATCACTTATGTCTCTGTGGTCATTTACTGTGTGCACTGGGCTGATTGCTGTGTTGTGGTTGGTTCCTGGACTGACATGTACAAATACCAGATATGTGTGGCCAACTGCTACACAGAGATATGGCCTAAGTGTGTGAGCATGCCCAGTTCAGCCTTTCCATGGCATGTTGTCTGACATATGCCTCATTTATCAAAGTGTGTGAGCATGCCCAGTGTGAGCTTTCCATATGTTGTACTCTGAAGTCCAACACATATTTGGGTGTGTGTGACCTTCATCATTATCACACGTTTATGATTGTGTGCTGGGTGTCATGTTGTGTACTAACTGGCCAACTGCTTCGTGTCTGCCACAACAGGGATTATACTGTGCCTGCAGGAATTGCATGGGATACTTTGCAGACAGTTCTCAACATACTTTCATAATGACCTAACACTGAAGTACCGTATAGTGTACTGGTTCGGTAATTCACTGTAGTGGACAGTATCCTGGGCTTTAGTCCTATCACTGCTTGACATCTTCATAGTGAGCACAGACTGTGTAGGGGCCAGTTGTGCACATATGACCATGTTGCAATATGTTCAGATATGAACTACCTACACCAGGCTCGTCCAACATTGCTAGTGTATTCCACAACATGGGTGGACATTGGCAAACACTAGCGATGTTCTGTAGGCCATTGCTGATGGTAGTCACAGGGTGTGTTTGTCCTTCGACACACATTGTAACTGGAGTTTGCCATTACATATGTCATGGTTGGTATACTGTGCCTCTGTCTACCTCTGACATAACAGTGATACCCAGGGTAGCCTACCATCTCCCATACACTCATCAGGATGCCTCTTGAGGGGTGTCGATATGTGGCACTCTGGCTGACCTGTACCAGGAGTTTACTGCAGTGTGGGGTGCCTTCTGTGTTATGGATCATTCTGTACAGCTTGTCCTATGTATGTCAGTGCTGGGGTTCAGGTCTCTCATGTGCATAGCTCACTGCCATTCAGATTGTACAAGGTGCAACATGTTCATTCATTCCAGGTTGGACATGGCATCATACATCAGGCACAGCTTTCCTGTAGCCGGGAAGGATGGCAGTGTGTGGGGCTGCAGTTTGTTTACTCAGGCAACACATGGCATCTGTTCAGGCTCTTTGCTACCCTGGTGGGGTACTGTTGTGGACTTTACAGTTGTTGGAGGTGTCTGCTGCGGTATATCCCACAAGGGCTATTGTAGTCAGTTGTGATGCTGATGGAGGATGGCTGCAGAGCCAGAGTGATTTCCCCTTATCTACATCTGCCAGCCTTCATGTTTGGGTGGGTATATGGTACATGTTTCTGCGAACACTACAGACACATGTTTGTCCAGTGCAGGTTATTTATCACCTTTTGTACCCAGGTCTCACATTACATGTTAGGTGCCTCATGGGTTAACACCTGTGTGGTATTTTGTGGGCACTTACTGTATATCCACAGTGGTTGTCTATACACATTTCTGCGATTAGCTTGCTGACTTGGCTATGGCTACAGTTGTTTGTTTGTGGGTGGCCCTTTTGTGGGTTTCTTGTGTCAGCTGGGGGTCGGATACGGTGGGCTGTTTGTACTCCTCTGCATACATGCTCAGTCACAGTCCTTCCATGTTGGCCTATACCTATGGGACATGTATACAGAACGGGGGGGGGGCAAGACCAGGCCTTGTGGGATGCCACTCATATCCGCTTTGTAGTCTGGCATGGATGCAGCATGTCTGACCATGTCAGTTCTGTCCTTGGTCTGCTTTGCAACCCCTCTACTGACATAGGGGTGTATATTTAAGCTGGTGAACATATCCATACTGAACACGTACGGTATGGTCTAGAAGCATGTGCACGGTTCAGCTACACTGTGTGGACCACATAGCCCTCATCACTGACCTTAATGACTGCTTCAAATGGGTCTGACATGTTTAGGGGCGGTTCTGCAGTTACAACAGCCACAGTGTGTCGGTCCGTATCAGTAGGTCCACATTAGCCTTCTGTCTGCGGTACATACTGATCCTTTCCATAGCTGTGCAGAACAAGCTTGTCAGGATCCTGGGGTGTTAGTTTGGAGTATCCATTCAGGCAACCCCTTTGTTGTGATGGACCACTGTTGTTGTACACTGCTCTTTGGGTACATACCCTGTGGTAAGGCTGACATTGGCCAGTAGTGTGATTTTGCATTCCATTACTCTTGGGGCCCATGTTGGCCTCAGCACAGGACACTGTCACATACCTTTGCTGCTGTGTGTTCTGCTTTGCAGATGATGGCTGTTACCTCAGCATCTGCAATGTCAGGGGACCATCTGCTGGGATAGGTATTTTGCACTTGGGGGGGGGGGTGTTTGCACTGCACCTGACAGGTTGTATGTTAGCAATATGTGTGTGTGTTTGGTATGTTGTTTGTAATATCTGTGTGATTCGGAGCATATCTGTGGATGCCCAACATGGTTCCTACCATCAGTTGTGTAAGCCTTGTGATTATCCTTAGTGTCCTGTATGTGTTGTATCTTCATAGGTTCATGGGTTCATAGTCGGCTAGACACCCTAGGCCATTGGTAAGCCTAGCTAGAGTGTGTGTGTCTTTCGCCACCCCTTGCTATGTTCAATTATGGCCATTTATGAGGTTCTTCACTGTGCCTCTGTCTGGTCGTGACACAGTGGGGACCCCCAGTATACATGTACGGTCATCCATCCTCCGGGAATATTTGTCTGTGTTTATGTGTTTGGTTTACAGTTGTGGTAGGTCTATGTGGGACTGGGTTCGTGGTGTATGTGGTTACCTTCTCCGCCTGACTAGTGTTGACAGTACTGGCTTGTTGGAGCTCAACCTCTGCTTTGGATACATGGATGCATCTATCACATATGTTTGTATTTATTCGGGGGTGTTGTGGTTGTCTGTACTTGGTACTGGCGTCACATTGCCTCTGGATTCATAGGTTATACTTGTTGTGGCTGGACTTAGTGGATTGTATGTGTGGACATATGTTGTTGCCATACTACTGGTCAGTGATTACTTCCCTTTTTATGTTTGCTCTATCATGTGGTATCTTCCTCATTCTCTTGCATGGTTTGGTAATGGCTGGAGCCCAGCATGCCAGATGTCTGCGTGTATGGCATTGTGTGTTGTTGTTATTTGTGATTGCATACTCAAAGCATTCCTGGCTGTGTTCATGGAATGCCTGTATAACATGTTCTGTGGTGTGTCCCATGTTCTGCACTTGCACAGGGCCTTTTGTGGATTCAACATCGGTTTTGAGGGCTGCAACCTATACTTTACACATGTTTTTCACTGTGGTATTCTGGCCAGGGACTGGGGTCGGGTGTGTATTTCCAGTGCGCTTACTCTATGGTCTTGTCTTACCAGTGAGGGGTACACTTCTCATCTTGCCATCCAGTACACATGTTGCTGATTATCACATCCAGTATGCTTACCCCTCTTGTGGGGGTAGTACATTGTTCCTGGGCAGTTTGATTTATGGAATATGGGTAATTTTCCCATACTGTGTTGGTGCTAGTACGATGCTACCGGTGTACGTCTGGGTATTTTCAGTCGAGCAATATAATGTGGTTTGGGGGGGCTTGATATATTCATGTATTCCGACATAGGCCAGGTGATGTTCCTGGTATAAGGACAGTGGTCTGCAGCAGGCTATCTACTGAGGCAGTTTTAGCCATTGGTATTTGACCATGGCTATTCCATGCTGCTTCTTGTTGTGGTACCAACATGGGGGTGTGGTTATCCTTGCCATTTCTTGCTAGTCACCCTCCTTTTGTAGCTTGTTCCATGTTTTGCGGCTGTACAGCACAGTATGAGGTGTGACCTGGTAGTGCTAGGGTGCTGCTGTGAGCCTTGCCCAGTTCTTTATTACAGGACTGGTATCTACATTCTCCTTACTGTGCGTTTACACTGCACACATCTTGCTGTTGTACATCTGTCATGGGGTAGTATTACATCTAGGTTCCTATCCCTTGTAGAACCTATGAGGTTGGGTGTGTGTTTTGCGACTTACCTATTCAGGGCATGTTGTGGGTACTGACAGCCTTTGCCAGTATCCATGGGGCATGGCATGCTAGGTGCATGCCACCCCTAGCAGGTGGTGCATCATGTCAAACTCCGCATATCTTCCCAGCCTGTGACACATTGGCTCCCCTTTGACTGACTGCATTACTTCAGCCGATTATTGTACTTGATCTTCTTGTCTTCATAGTGTGGCATCATGCTTGGTGAGGGTGAGATGTTAGGCAGGGTCTTCATGTTTGCATATACTAGATGATGTTACATTGCTTGACACATGGCAATCATGCCTCAGGTGGTGCTGCAGGGCTGCCTCTGTCGGATGCACATACTACACTCCCTGTACATGTTTGAGAGCAGGTTGTGTCATGTTAGGCATCCCTGTTACTATATGAGTGAGTCATTGAGGGGTATCATTCCCAGGGTTCCTACTGTGCCAGTGTATGTGCTATGCGTTGCCTCTTTGCCAAGGCCAGGGCATACTGGGCACGCCTCCTTCTGCCTACTGGGGCAGGCTCAGGTTGTTCCTCCTCTGAGTCACGCTCTGCCTGTGATGGCCTTGGCAATGGTGGGGGGCTGTTTGGCCCGGCCCTATGCTGGTCCTGCTGCAGCTGTTTTCACAAGATCATATTATGTAGCATAGCGCATACCATGACAATTTGGGTACATGTAGTTGGTGTGTACTGCAAGGCTCCACCAGATGTGTCCAGACACCGGAACCGTGACTTGAGCAGCCCAAACACACGCTCTATCACATTACATGTTTGTGCGTGTGCCTCATTATGGCGTTCCTGTTCAGGTGTGTGTGCGTTTCTGATGGGTGTCATCAGCCACGGCTCCAGTGCATAACCTGCATCCCCCACTAGGTGTCCGTGTGGGATGTCCCCATTGGCAAATGTCTGGTACAGCTGCGTCAAATGCCAGATGTGGGAATCATGATAACTCCCAGGCAGCCAGCACACACATTCATTATTATGCCCTGGGCATCACACACGACCTGGCAGTTAATGGAGGGGAAGCCCTTGCGGTTAATGTAGGCCCTACCCCGCTCACCTGCTGGTGCTTTGATGCGTATGTGCGTGCAGTCTATAGCACCCAGTACCTCAGGGTATTCCGCTATTTGCTGGAAGAGACGCATATTGCTGGCCAATACCTCACTGGCATTGGGGAAATATACATGATCACCGACATGTGCTGACATGGCATCCAGGAACTGATGTAGTACCCTGGAGGCTGATGCCTGTGATATCCCCATCATATCGCCAGTTGGTCTCTGGAAGGTACCTGTTGCTAGTATTCTTAGGCCAACACATACTTTGGTTTCCACTGGGATGGGTTCCCCTCTGTTGGTTCTGTGTGTGAGGCGTGGCCTGCACAGCTCAACAATCTGCTGCAGGAGCTCTCTGTCCACTCTATAGAGCTCTACTATCTCCAGCTCATGTAACCCGTGGTAGGTGACCCTGGGCCTGTACACTCTTCTCCGTCTCCTCACTGTGGGTTGTCTGGCACCATCTGCATTGTCACCACCCTCAGCAAGTCGCCTATGTCTCATTATGACAGCTATGGCAGCCCCTAACATTTCTGCTCTGAGTGAAGCTTTTTCAGTTTTCACTTCTATTAGCTTACTCCTGTCTTGCAGTGTCTCTTAATGGAAACATCCTGCACTACAGTTTGCAGAGTTTTAAGTGCTGGGCTGGGCTACTATTCTGCCTGTGTAATTGCCTGCTTCTAATTATTTTCACCTGCTAGCTTCAGCAGTTATCTCTGCTAGCTTCCTATTAATTCTGTTGCTTCCTTTTTCCTTTCTGTTTCCTCAGGGGGGAGCAACTTGCATACTATCTGAAACACGCTCACAGTGGCTTACACGCGCTGCGTGCTTACACGGTTAAGAATCTACTTATTCGGGTTTAACGCGTACACCAGCGCAAACACCGTTACCGTCTGCCAACAGCCTCCAACATACTCAGACTGCCTTTACCGCGTGCGCATCCGCGCAAACAGTGTTAAACATCTCCCAACACGCCCACATGCTCACACTGCCTTGCACACTGCCTTACTCGCGCTTCATTGCGCGCTGCGATGCATGCCAGCAAGAAACTTTGGTGTAGGTAACAGTGTACACCTTCCATTTCTTGACTTTCCATGACTTATCTAGTGGCACACCTCTTTCCATGATCTGTGCCTGTCATCTGTCATGTTACACTGGCCTCCAATGAACTGCATTTCTTTCTACCATTCCCCTGTGATGTCACCTATCTCCTACTCTATTCCTCCCCCTTTTGTATCTCTTACACTACTCAGACTGTGCTCATTTGGTATGTGACTGTGAGATTCAGTATCCTAACCCTCATTTACATGAGATTGCCTACTAATGCTTAGTTACATGTCTTAGACTCAGCTTCCCCTTAGCAACCACTACCACGGTGGCCATGTTGGTTTTGGTCTGCTGGTCCCTGCATTGTCATTCCATGTATTGCATGAAACCCACATTTGTGGGTTTATAACCTTCTTTTATGGTTTTATACAGCGCAGCCCATTTGCGCTGGGCTGCGGCAGGTTTAAACATCGGCGATTGCCGAAAAAATCATATTTGTAATATTTTTGCATCGGGTTATCTTGCCAATGGCCACATATTTGGCCATTGGTATGCTACCTGAATCATATGCAACCTTTTTCGGAGCTGACATCGCTCCGTTGTGGATTTTGCAGAAATGTACTCAGTTGTCAACTGAGTACATTTCTGCAAACGTCTCCTACGGACTGGTTTCTGCTTGTGGATCGCTAATATACCTCATTTGCATACCTTTCGGATGCAAGTGAGGTATTGCTGTCCACGCCAGTCCGTGTAAGAGACGTTTTAGCTGGTCTCTTACACGGAGTTTAGGGCTGTTCCTGGATCGCGAGGCTTGCATGGAGTGTTGCACGTCTCTTACACTCCGTGCAAGCCTTCGTGAATCCTGCCCCCTGTCTACAATGCCTAAGAAGGCCTACTTTACACATTAAGGTATGAGGGAGGAAAGTGTTTGTTTAAACAGTGAAAACATGCATGAGCTATTGCAGTGTTGACAAGATATGATTCATTTTAGTTTGAAGTATTATTAAGCAATGCAGCTACACTAAAAATTGTATAAAATTAAAGTAATATATTACACCTTACAATGGGCATAACATGTGGATCAGAGAACCTGGTAAAGACACAACAACATCATCCCCAAACCTGGTAAAGACACAACAACATCATCCCCAGTTAGTTAGCCTGCAGATTTGTGATATACATATATTAAATATACAGTAACAACTACTGTGAAAATAATAATAATAATAATAATAATAATAATAATAATAATAACAACTAATGTCCCTGCTACTAATTTTCCTAGCTACCATGTATTTTTGAAACTATATATACTACTCATATGTTATGCTGTAAGTGTGATTTTTTCCTAGGTTGAAAAGTAAAACACAAAGAATTATTGTGCATGCATGCTGAAGCTCATACACACATGTACATGTGTTCCTATCTGGGTGTGCCATTGTATTTATGCAGAATGTGAATAAATGAAACCGATAAAACAGCTTTTACTCTATGTACTAGTAAGTGTTCACTGTACAATGTTTTCAGAGTAGTATTTTGCCCTACCAGTGCTGATCTCATGATGTACCCCACTACTAACCATTCTTTCATTGAAGTCTGTTTAGTATCATTGATTCTTTTTTTTTTATCTATTCACTGTTTTACCCTTGATGCAGCACTATGACCATCTCCAAGTCTCTCCAGTTTGTTCACTAAGGGTGTATATTACATTATCAAACTTTTAAAAGTTCGAACGTCATATGGTTGACACCATATCATTGAACTTTTAAAAGTTTGAATGTTTCAATGGAGATCTCTGTACAGTGCAGAATGGGAAGATTTCCCTTTCCTGCACTGTAGTGCGATCTCAGAGTTGGTATATTTAAAGAGTGGGTGGCTTGCCCCACCTGCTTAAAACGGTCAGGTAGTTTTTTTCTGTTGTTTATTTATTTTTTTAGCTTTTCAAACTTTTAAAAGTTCGATCATATGGCTTCAACCATATGATGTTTGAACTGTTAAAAGTTTGATAATGTAATATACACCCATTCACTAAGCTTGTGTAGGATCCTATTTCAAATGTCTTGATAAAGTATATGTAGATTATGTATACAAGCACCTATCTACTGCCTGAATTTCTTCACCAAACAGTAGCATTTTACATTTCTTGCAAGGCCTTCCTACTGTTAATTAAAATTATACTGCTTTGATTCAAGTATCAGCTGACTTCAAGTATACCTGAATTCAGTAATCTAAGACAATAGGTGAGTGCACACACACTGCATCAATAACTTGTTCACAGAACTGGACTTGAGCTTGGCAGTTTCCTTCATCTGGGTGTCCTGTGTCCACTGTTCATACTTGTGTTGGTTATACCACAAAGAACATTAATATAAATTCTAGTCAAAGGTAGGGACTTGGCTTATCTAGTTTGTACATTATTCTGCTGGATAGCCAGCAGTTCCTCCACATTCAATAGTTTAGTTTTTCCTCACACTTCAAAAAAATGCCTCATGTCTTTCTCAATCTCTTTTGAATTTAACTATTATTTATTACCTTTAGCCTCTTCAAGATGGCTATTTCAATTTTCTGCCATTTCTTTTATGAAATAAAAGATTAACATGGATCTCCAGTGAGCTGGCCACCTTGTGTATTCATGGTGTGCCATGCTGTTCTCAAGTATCTCTTTTTTAGCAACTGACAGCAATTTGCTTCTTGGATTTTCCTGAGTTAATTAACTTTTTTAGGGTTCAGCCCCTCTGTCCACTTTTTTAAGACTGTACATATTCATTTTTTCTAGTTAACTCTGATTAAAATTCTATCAGATCCCCATTCAAACATTTAAAACACAATACTCCTAGTATAGATCAAAACAGAAAAGAACAAAACATTGTTAAGTTCTTGTAGTTCTGCTTGCTTGTAAAACCAGCTCTTATAACAATCATTCAAGTACTTCAACAGAAATTTAGTGATCTCCATACACCTAAGTTAAAACTCTCAATTTCCACAATAAAAGGTGGAAGTAAATATGTATTTTTCCTCTTCTGTATCATTATTACACCCTGTGATTTGTTAAAAGATCATTTTGTTCATAGATTCATAGGAGGTGACTAAGCTAATAGCCCTAGAGCTTTTACAAGCCTAGTCATGTAAAAACCCTGAGTACCCTAGCTGACTATAGTAAAATGGTTGATGTTTGCAGAGCAATACTATGATCAGCACCAAGTGCCCCTCTCCATGACGGTCATAGGTGCCACCCCTAGGGTGAATTTACAGTTTCCCATCCAATTATCAAGACTGCATATAAACAGGGCCATTGAGGAGCTCTGGTTCACATGAAATGGGAGCTTATTCCAGAGGAGCGGCAATCTCTGGGAGACATATCTGTCTCTTGCACAAGTTCTATTAATGTCGCAGGCCAGGTTGAGATCTCTGAAGCAAGTGACTCTTGTTCCATTTGATTTGCGGATGTGCAACATTTCCATTAGGGCAGGTTCAGAGACTGCTCTGTAGGCCAGGCACATGTCGTCTGTCAGCAGCCTGTATGATACCAGTAATAGGGCTTTCTGTCTTTCCATGTAGGTCATGTCTTGGAGTCCCTGAATTCTCTTGGTTAAAAACCTCTGTGGTCTCTCCAACTGCTGCAGGTGTCTGGTGAGGTACATACAAAAGGGAGCATTGTACTCAATCAGTGATCTGATAAAGGCCGTGTACAGTGGAGTAATGACCTCATTGGTCTTGGATGCGATGCCCTTGTTTGTGAGATGGGAAGTGTAGAGGGCTTTTCCTACTACTGTGGACACATGGTGATCGAAGTCTAGATTGCTATCAACCTGCGTTCACATGTCATGCACCACTGTTTTTGAGCTGAGAGGGGTGCAGGTTATATTATATGTAGCAGGGGCCACTTCTCTGCCAAAGGGGATAATGAGACATTTTTTTTGCATTTAGTTTCAGTCCAGTCATTTATCTGTGCCAGTCCCTTCTGTAATTTTTCGATGTCATTGGGGGATTCTATGATTGTGCCCAGTTTACAGTCATATACAACTTAGTAAGCCACAGGCCATTTCTGACTGGACTTCAAAAAAATAAATTCCAAACAGTAGAGGGTCCAGTACCAATCCTTGTAGTACACCACTGGTAGCTAGTCTGCTGGAGGAGGTGGATCCCCCAACTTTAAAAGTGTGCTTTCTATCTTTAGCCAGTTTACTACCCATCTAGGGATGAATGGGTTGATACCCAGCTGGGAGAGTTTCTCAATGATCCCTGAGTGTGAATTATGTCAAATGCCTTGGCCAAGTCAAGACAGGTGATGTGTACTGCTATACCCTCATCTAGGACTTTGGTGACTGCCACTCGTCCGGATAAAACAGATGAACAGTTGTGGATTCGGTTCAAGCAGCTTTATTATATGCAAACACATCAGGATTAAGGCTTAGTAATTTAAACTTAAATAAACTTATAAACAGACTGACTACTGCACTCATACATGCTAACATTCTGGCTGTTCTCTCAAAGTAGCACTGCTGCCTGCACATGTTCACTATTTATATACACGTGCCTACACTTGGAAATGCTTCTTAAAGTTACAACACATGCTCTGCTCTACATCATCCTCTTTGAGAAATAGGTCATACACTAAAATGACAGCATTCATTGACATGCAATTGTACAGAAATTATCATTTGACATGCAATTATACAAAACTAATTCTTTGACGTGCAATCACACAAAACTAAACACATATAAAACAATACTGTCCAGGTTGTTGTGTATTTTACACTAGGTCTAGAAATATGACTTGATCATGTAACAAAAATTTTAATTGGATCTAGCAACAGGGACTAGCTTTAAGGAATGTTCAACTTTAGGGACATCTGGGACATCATCAGGAACTCATCATTATAGTTTGTTAGTTGGGGCATTTTGCAGACACCCTAATGATAATGGACAGCAGCTGGGTATAACAGCCCTGTGTTTCTAATGCTTAGTCAAACAGTCCACTTGTGATGTGCTGATGAGGCCATAATAAGGTTGAAACATGCATGTTCACAGCTACTGGGGTTTGGCTTTATTGGTCTGAATTTGTCCATTAAATGACTTAAAAAGAAAAAAGTCATGGGCATTCAGAATCACCATATAGTTGAAACACCTGATGTTCTTAAGGGTCATTTGCATATATCCCATGCTCCTGTAATACAAGAGGCTTGAGAAATCACACAGTAGGAATTCTAGCTTGGCTAGACATTTCATTTAGTTTATATTGATTAGTTTTTCTGTGTGACCTTTTTACTCTTTGTTTTAGTTTGTTATTTGGGATATTTTGCAGACACCCTAATAATGGACAGCAGCTGAGTATAACAGCCCTGTGTTTCTAATGTTTAGATAAACAATCCATTTGTGCTGTGCTGATGAGGCCATAACACAGCTGAAACATGCATGTCTACAGCTACTGGGGTTTGGCTTTATTGGCCTGAATTTGTCCATTAAACGACTTAAAAAGAAAAAAGTCATGGGTATTCAGAATTGCCATATAGCTAAAGCACCTGCTGTTCTTAAGGGTCATTTGCATATATCCCATGTCCCTCTAATACAAGAGGTTTGAGGAATCACTCAGTGGAAGTTCTAGCTTGGCTAGAAATTTCTTTTAGTTTTTATGGCCTGCTAGTAATATGGATAAAGTCCCACTGTTTTACAAATTTCTGAAATAATTGACTGGTAAACTGGGTACTGTTGTTAGAAATAACTTTGTGTGGACTACCATGGACTGAGAAATGATGTTTCAACTTAGTAATAACAGTACTGGACATTAAATGGCAAGATGTACTGTGACTGCAGCCAAAAAAACAGGTAAAATCCAATTGCTGGATAAATTACTGGACAAAATTCACATTGTCCTTGACCAACACGATAGTTTATTAAGGACTTTCATCTTGGATAATTCCAAGACTTCATCAGAATGAATTAACTACATAAAATCAATGAATGTTTAGTATAATTAATTACTTAATTGAATAAACAATCACTTCACTTCTTAAAAGAACAGGGACACAATACATTAAAAAATATGTTTACAAATGTATGAAAAATCTATTTTCTTATATAAATTTTTTTATCTAGTCAGAGCTCTAAGTTTTAAAACAGGTACTTTAGATAGGGTTTCATTTAAACCAGTTTCAAAAATAGAATTTAATAATCATTGCCATTTCAACTTACATAAATCAACATTAAGTCCCCACCACCCACTTGAAGATTTCTGTACCACTTTGAGTATGCCAAATCTAAATTTGCTGAAACCATCACGTATAACTGAGTGTCTATACAAGGTGTTATTTTCATTCTGTTGAGAAATAGCATGCGCATGTTCATAAATGCATTTTCTCAACTGTCTCTCAGTTTTACCCACATAGAAGTATTTACAAGAATCACAAACAGCTAAATACACTTATCCTTTTGTTGCACAATTTCTTTGTCTAAAAAATACAGGTTTCACCATGTTTGGTAAAAATACACACTTTTCATCCAAAATATATTTGCATTGAGAGCAACAACCACATTTTGTGGTGCCCTTTTCTGAAGGTTTAATAATCAATATATTATGTTCAAACAAAAATTTCAGATTTTTACCTATCTTATACACAAATTTTGGTCCATCCCCCAAAATCTGTATTAAATCACTATTTTCCTTGAAAAGCACTCATTATATCTTTCAGTTCTCTTGACACCTCACCATATGGGATAACCATACTTCCATTGAATTTTTGTAAAGGGGACGAGCTTTTAAAACCAACATTTGTTTTTCTTATCCCAATGAGTGGTTTGAACGTAGAGCCCCAAGCATGGGGAACCTCAAAACTGACATTATAAATAAGGTCTTTAGGGTAACCCCTTTCCAAAAATAAATTTATAAGGAAAAGCATTTCCCTTTTGAAGAGTTCCCAGTCCAAGCACATTCTCGTTGCTCTCACTAGTTGTCCCGTCAGAATATTCTTCCTAGTGTAATAGGAGTGATGACTGTTATAATCTAAATAATTGTCTGAGAACGTGTCTTTTCTAAAATTAGTTGAACAAAACAATTTCTTATCTACATCCTTACCTATTCTAACATCTAAGAAATCTATACTGATGTTGGAACTTTTGCTAGTAAATTTCAAAAAGGATGGAAGATTATTCAAATATTTGACAAATTCAATTTCTGGTGAAATAGGATCTTTCCACAAAATGGAAATGTCGTCCAGGTAATGAAGGTATATTGTCCATTTTCCTTGTAGCCAGCTGAAAAAACAAATTTCTGTTCCCAGGCATACATTACCAGATTGGCGTAGATGGGGACACAGATAGCCCCCATAGTTACACCCTTAATATGCTTAAAGTAACTACCCTCAAACATGAAATAATTATCATCCAAGATAATTTCCATGACATTAACTGCAAAATTAATCATAGTACTACTAAGCTCAGTTAGTTCTAAAATTGCCTCCAAGAATAAATCAAGACCTTCCTTGTGTGGAATGGATATAAATAACTCTATTACATCCATTGTAAAAAAAGCACATTCAGTGGTGAATAGTTCATTTTTAAATCTGGACAAAAAGTTCCAATAATCCCGCAAAATATAATCTACTGAAAGAACTGTTGATTTAAGAAGTCTATCAATAAATACTCCCAGTGGGTATGCAGTACTACCTTCTGCTGTAATAATAATTCGATAAGAGGGGGAGTTACAAATGTCCTTATGCACTTTTGGTATGCCAAAAGCTTGATGGATGGTGGGATGCTGCATTCTAAGAATGCTATATAACTCTTCAGAAATTATTCCTTGAAAGAGGGAATCCTCTACAAAGCTGTATCTTCCTGTGAGCGATCATAACTTCATTGCATGATACTTCAATATATTTATCAGTGTCATAAAATGCATCTAGAATTTTAGTGCTATAATCTAAGTTCTCCACTAAAACCAACCCTCCCCCTTATCAGGTTTCATAGCTCAAATGGTTTCATCCAATCTTATTTCCTTTAACAATTCTGTTTCTTGTTTATTCAAATTAAAAAAACTTTCTCTTTTTAGAAGATGATAGTGTGTGAGTATCTTTGACTGGCATAAATTTTATTAGTGGAAATAATGGGGTGGGTGGGGGGATTAAAAGTACTCTTACATCTGAATGAATCATTTGTATTAGTTATATTCAAATGTCCAGTTGACCTGTCCTGAAACATTAATTGCAAGTTTAATTTCCTTGTGCATAATTTAATTTTTGTCATGGTGTCTGGCAAATCAATTCTAGAACCTGGTATGCATTTAAAGCTTTTACAAACACAAGGTACAGAGTTTGAGTCTCACGAGGGATAATTGGCTAGGCTTGAAATGGCTCGCAAGGGCAGTTAGCTTAATACTAACCTATGAACCTATGAACCTATGAACCTAAGAGAAAAATATTTTCAATTAATATCCAAACATGTATAATTAAAAATGTTAAATCCTTGTAAACTTAAACCTTCCCTTCATGGGAATTCTTAATTTCTTCTTCTCTTACTTCTGCTTCTCTCCTATCTAACAGATATTCAATTTCTTTCAGTAGTTCTTGTTTCTCCCCCAGTGCTGGCCCCTGGGGATGTTCTGAGTACCCTGGGGTGCTGGGGTATACTGAAAAGAATGGTTGTAACTATAATTGTTGTCATTTCTTTTATTATTCCAGTTTCCTATCCTCTCGGACCGCCTAAGTGTGTGTGTGGGGGGGTAATTTTGTTCATAATTCTGATTAACATGCTGTATCTCTGTTTCATAACTTTCTTCTAATGGTATAGATCTTGTTCCCTCCTCAAAATACGTATTCCCCCCACTCTTGGCTGTCACCAAAGCATTTCTGCATGCTCTGGGCATTGGATAGGCTATACCTTTCCTATATTCTTCATTGTCCCTGTTTAACTTTTTCTTTTTCTATTGCAGGTTTTAAAACGTAAAGCTCTGACTAGATAAAAAAATTTTATATAAGAAAATAAATTTTTCATACATTTGTAAATGTGTTTTTTAACTTATTGTGTTCCTGAACTTTTAATAAGTGGAGTGATTATTTATTCAATTAAGTAATTAATTACACTATATATTCAGTGATTTTATGTAGTTAATTCATCCTGATGAAGTCTTGGAATTCTCCAAGACAAAAGTGCTTAATAAATTATCATGTTAGTCAAAGACAGTGTGCATTTTATTCAGTAATTTATTCAGCAATTGGATTTTACCTCTTTTTTTGGCTTTAGTCACAGTTCATCTGTCATTTTGCAAGAGTCGTGTGGTTCAGGGTGGAGTTATTCACCTATTGTTGTAAGTACTGGACATTAAGTTAGGTAGCAAATCGATCTCAAACCAGTTTGAATAAGAGTCTACCAACATTAAGTAATGTTGATTGTTCCACTCAGATATGTCAGTGGCAGCTGTTGACCAAGGTAGTTCAGGAATATGGCTTAGCTGAAGCAGCTCTTTTTGCAAATCTGGTTTAGTACTACTGCATACTGAACAAGATGAAAGCACTTTATCGATATCTTTTGACAGAGAAGGCCAAAATAGTCGTCTCGCCCTTCTTTTGGTAGCTTCAGAACCTGGATGGACACAATGCAAAATCTAAATGTATTCATGTTGTAAGGAAGTAGGAACAATAACTTTAGGACCTTTGAAAATGATGCCATCTTCCATCAGTATCTCATCTCTGTAAGGAAAAGAAGTTTGCACATCTGACTGTACACAAGATTGCTTTGCTGGCCATCTAACATTGATGAAGTGGTTGAGCTCCTGCAAAACTGGATCAGTCTTTGTATGATCTCTCAGCTCATCAAGTCATGTGGTAGAAAAACTATGCACTTTCATGACATCAAAGTCAAGATTCTCTGCATCAAGCTGCTCTGTGGTATTTCTGGATGATCTGAATAAGGTATCAGCCAGAAAAAGAAGTTTGCCTTTTGTATAGATCATTTTGAAGTTGTATTTTTGCAATCTGAGTATCATTCTTTGTAGTCTTGCTGGAGCTGTATGCATAGGCAGACTTATTTAAAATAGTGACTAGGTGTTGATGATCAGTTTTGATCTAGATAGCTCAGCCATAAATATAGTCAAGGAACTTTGAACATGCAAACACAATTGCCAAAAGTTCCTTCTCAATTTGAGCATACTGCATTTCAGTTTGGGTAGGAGTTCTAGATGCATAGGCAACTGGTCTGCCCTCTTGAAGAGTAACTGCACCAACACCGAACTTTGGAGCATCACAGGAAAGAATTACTGGTTTGTGGACATCATAGTATCTCATTGTAGGTGGATTGGCAATTTACTGTCTGAGGTTATCAAATGATCTCTGGTGCTTTTCCAACCATGACCAGGCAACATTTATGCATGTCATCTCTCTTAAAGGCACTGATAACTCACTAAAGTCAGGTATAAACTTGCCCAAATAGTTAACCAGACCAAAGAAATGCTGTAGGGCATGAACATTGTCTGGAGCTGGCATCTCAAGAATGGCTGCTTGTTTGGAAGAGTCTGGTTGTAAGCCTGTACTGGTAAAGTGACCTACATAAGTAACTTCTGGTAGCCTGGATTTACATTTCAGAGGATTGAGCTTCAAATTCATTTCATGCGCTCTCTCCAGAACTTTCCTGAGGTTTCTGTCATGCTCTGCTTCTCCATTACCTCCAACTAGTAAATCATCCACTATTATAGCACATGGATAACATAAAAAAAATTTTGCTCCATTGCATGCTGAAAGACTTCACTGACAGAATTTATTCCAAAAGGCATTCTGAAAAATCTGTATCTACCAAATGGAGTACTGAATGTAGTCAGTAGTGAAGATTTGTGATCAAGCATTACTTGCCAAAATGAACTTTTTGCATCCAAGACAGAAAAAACAGTGGCACTTGGCATGAAGGGGGCAACATCCTTGACTGTACACATAGGATGATGAGGTCTCTTTAATGCTTCATTCAAGTCTCTTGGGTCAATGCATATTCTAATTTCATTTGAGCTTTTCTTATGAGCAACTACCATGGAAGACACTCACTCAGTTGGTTCTGTGACTGGACAAAGCACACCTTGCTGCACCATCTTATCTGACTGGATCTTGACTTTCTCCTGCATAGCTATCAGAACTATTCTCACTTGTCTGACCACTGGACTGACCTCTGGGTCTACTTTCATAGAGTACACAAATGGAAGTTTACCTAGCATGTTGCCGAAAATATCAGCATACTCAGAAAATTGCATCAGTAAAGCTGGAACTAGGACATGTGCTTACAGATGGACTTCTTTGGTAAAAGAAAGCAGTTTCATTCTTAAACTGTCTCTGAGACCTAATAATGATTGCACAGGTCTTCTGACTACATAGAATTGCAAGCTGTAACTAATCCCAGCCAAATAGCATGAAAGTACTACTGAGCCTTCGGTTTGAATCTGTTCACCTCCATTAGCAATTAGCTTCACACAATTAGCCAAATTAAGTTGTTCACCAGCTCTTACTCTAGCAAATGTTTCTGCCGACATAACATTGTACTTTGAACAAGTGTCTACTTTGAACTCTGTGGGTTTACCATTGATCAGGACAGTACAAAACACTTTATTCTTTGCCAGCAAATCTACTGCGTTAACCTTTTCACCAACCACTGATACACCATCTACATAGAAAGCAGGGTTGCAGTTTCTACATGATCAACTTGCTTTTTTGAGTGACCTTTCCTAATAACTGAATGAGGCTTGCTTGATTTACAAAACATTTGAAAGTGGTTCCATTTTTACACTTGTGGCATTGCTGACCAAATGCTAAGCACTTCTCTCTTTTAGACTCATGGCTGAAACCAAAATTACGACAGTTAACAATAAAACATGACTTGGGTTTTGCTGACTCACCCTTATATTGCACTGAGCATGTCTGTTTTGCTGAGCTAATCTTAGAACTTGCTGGAAAGTTATGGGTCCTCCATGGAAAACCTGCAGAGGCTGCAACTGCCATGTGCTTAGGCCTGTTTATCTTGCCACATGCTGTCTATGCTTGCTCTAGCAACTGCTGAAACCATGCTCTTATTACTTGCAAGCATACTTGTGTGCCTTTCTATAAACTCATGGATTTGACAAATCTCCATAGCTTTGCTCAACATTAAATCAATCACTGTCACAAAGCAAAATTTTTCTTACTCCCTCCGGCATTATTAACACCACATACAAGCTTGTCCTTTATCAACTCGTCTTTCAAATCACCAAATCTGCACATTTTAGCTTTATTTCTCAAGTCAGTGATATAAGCTACAAAAGTTCCTCCTGGCTTTTGGTCTCTTGTATAAAATAGGTGCCTCTTTAATTTAACATTTGTCTGGGGGTTACACATTTCTCTAAATTTATGTTTCAAGCACTCAGGGTCCTCTCTTGATTATGCCAGTACAACAACATGGCGGTTTCCTCCTCTCCTGCCTATACTGCTGGTGCATACACAAATCAAAACTCTCTTAAAATAAATGCCATCATACGTGCATCTTTGTCAGAAAAAGCTGCTTGTATGAAATTGTATTGCTGCTCAAATACTCTCCAATTCTCTGCAGTATTATGATCAAACACAAGTGGACTGAGTCTGTGAAATGCCTCTGCCATATCAACACACAGTAGTAGTGGTGCTTGAAATTATGTATGAACATACACACATATATATGCCAGAAATGTATGCCAGAACTTGTAACTATGCCCAATAGCACAACAGACTCTTTGAAAAACTGCACTTTGCTAAATAAGTCTCTGTAGCACAAAAACACTTTAAAATCACTGTACTTTGCAAAATCAACATCAGTGTAAGAAACACTTTGAAATGACTGTACTTTGTGAATGAACTGCATGCAGCACAAGACACTCAGAGTAAGAAACACTTTGAAATGACTGCACTTTACAAATGAACTGTATACAACACAAGAAACCTTTCAAGTGGCTGTACTTTGTGAAATAACTGTACAGTGTAAGAAACACTTTGAAATGGCGGCACGCTGTGAATAAATGTACACAACACAAGAAACTTTTCAAAATGGCTGTACTTTGACTGCACTCTGCAAAATAACTGCACTTCACACTCAGTAAACGCCGAAATAATTGCACTGTAATAAAGCACACTTTGCAAACACTTTGCACACTCTGAGATACTTCGAACAACTCTAGTTATGTTTTGAATGTCTTTGGTCAATGCGAAATAGTAGCTTGTGCCAAAACACGCTTGTTTACTAAAAAACATGCAGTTGCCTTGCTTTTCATAGCTTATTTTGTCCTTTTATTGTACTTGTTATGCCCATTTGACCTCTTATCATTTTCATTATGCTTTTTTTGTGCTCGTTTTACTTTAAACATGCTTGTTATGCAAATCAGAGGTAACTCTGAACCCTATATAAGTATTTCTGATAATTTTATCATATATCATATTGTAGTTTCGAAAACTTCATTTAATCAACAATGCGTTTTGTACCTTTCATTTGATTAATAATATGTTTTGTGCTTTACGAATGCTTCATATCATTTTCTTTTTGCAAAATAAATAATTTGTGCAAGTTTTGGTTACCTGAAGTTCATTTCTGGCCTTTTTTAATCGTCTGAGCACTCTATCATCCAACCTGCTCAATATACCTTCACCATCAACTTTGCACCTCATGGCTTGAAAAAGTTGCATTCTCAGTCCCGGTTCTGACACCATGTTACTTGTCCTGTCAGGATAAAACAGACAAACAGTTGTGGGTTTGGTTCAAGCAGCTTTATTATATACAAACATATCAAGATTAAGGCTTAGTAACAAATAAACTCAAACAGACTGGCTACTGCACTCATACATGTTAACACTCTGGCTGTTCTCTCAAAATGGTACTGCTGCCTGCACATGCTCACTATTTATATGCATGTGCTCCCTATTTATATGCATGTGCCTATACTTGGAAATGTTTCTAAAGTTACAACACATGCTCTGTTCTACAGTGACTTTCTCAACGACGTTCACCAGGTTTAATAAGCAAGATCTACCATTGATGAAACCAAACTGGGTTGGGTCAAGAGTTTGAAGGTTGCTTGTGTCCTGGTTGAGAAGGTCTATGATGATTCTTCCCATGGCCTTGCAGATAAGGCTGGTCAGGCTAATGAGTCTATATTTCTCAGGGTCAGTTGATGAACCCTCTTTCTGCAAGGGGATTACTGTTGCTGTTCTCCACTCCTCCAGTACAAAATGCAGTGTTCATGCTGGGGTTAAAGAGGCAGCTAAGTGGTTCCACTTGGTCTTGGTTTAGATTGCTTAGTATGCAGCCTGGGATGTTATCTGGTCCCACAGAGGCTGTATGTTTGGCCTTGGAGATCAATTGAATGACCTGTTCTTTGGAGATAAATGGTTGAGGACAGGTGTCAGGAATGCTATGGGGTATGCCTGGTGGGGTCCACAGAGTGACATTGCCACCAAATCTGTCAGCCAGTACGTTGGCAATTTCTTCAGGTTCAGTGTGAGTGGTGCCATCCACTATAAGTTCAGCACACAGCTGGGTATTCCCTTTGAGGTTTTAGATGTAGCTAAAGAATGCCTTATGATTGCCTTTAGCTAAGGATGCCAGTCTAGTCTTGTAACTTGCTTTAGAGGACTTTACAAGGTTTCTGATTTGCTAGTTTAGGCTGTCTAGGGTAGTCTTCCTTTGCTGAGTATGTCCCTTTTTGTTGTTAGATATCAGTTTCCTTTTGTTATAAACTTGTTTATACTTGTAGTCCACCAGGGAGGCTTTTTTATGAGAGGACTCAGTTTTAGTCCCATCAGGTATGGCCTAGTCAATATATTTGCTTAAGTGGCTATATAGGGCACTTGTGTACTTCTCTGCATAGGAGTCATCATTGCCTGTGTTAGCAGGGACTTTGAAACCATTTGTATCATTGCTTAGGAGGCGATAATTTGCTTTGGAGAAATTTTTTATTTTGTTTTTTGCTCCTGTGGGGGTGTCACCTGTGATCTTTACTTCAAATGAGACAGATTTATAGTTTGAGTTAAGTAGGGACGGCATCACACTGGGGGTAATGTAGTAGTGCCCCATGTTGATAAGTACTAGGTCTAGCCTTTGTTGGGGTACAGACTAACTGTTCCAGTGCATTTGAGTTAAAGTCCAGGAACCTCACTGCAGTTGTGTTTGTGCTCATGTAAGCTGCCCAATCGATGGATGGGTAGTTGAAATCTCGTGTGACCAAGGTGTTTGGCTGTATACTGAGTGATTCAAGTCAGTCTAGGTAGATGGTGCGTTTATCCTGGTTCATGGTGGGAGACCTGTAGCTAGCTATGATGTGGCAGGGTATTTGCCTATAGTTATTTGGACCTGGAGTAACGCAAGTGAGTTATACGGTTTCACCAGTCAAGAGGTATATTTGGATTTAATGAAAATGGATACACCTCCACCTTTGGTTCTTTCATGCTCGTTTTGGGGTCTGAATATATGGAAACAAACATTAGCATCTTCCAAGGTGAGGAGTGGTTCCAGGGAATGCATCTTACTTTTTAGACTCCTAACATTAAGCAGCATGACCTTGAGTTTGTCTCTAGAGTATTTTTCTAAACTGGAAGTTTTGTTTTTTTTGACATAGCCTAAAAAAGGCCCTGGATGGGGGGGGGGGCAAGTGTCTTTGGCAATATCCTAAAGCCTTAAGGAGACAGGTGAAGGCCATCTCTGGTAAAGCATCGAGGTCTGTCAACCATGTCTTCCCAGGCTGACAATTATTGGATCCCCTTGGAGTGACACCAGAAGTTTAGCCAATTGTTAAAATCAATCATTTTTTTGTAAGTACTGTAGGATCATCCTAGGTGAAGGTAGAATGCTTCTTAGGGCTAGGGACATGCCTGCCTGGCACACATAATCTGAGAGCTCTATCATGTCTCTCTTCATATACTCTAGAAAGGTACAACTAAAGTCATTCACTCCAACAAGTACTATGGTAATTGCTGCTGAGTGACTTGAGACTGTGTGTGAACTGGTGAATCTGGCACCCAGCAGGCAGCTGACCATGACCTTCTCCTTGTCCAGCCTGGTGAGAGGGAGATTTGTGTGTCTCACTATTGAGTCACCTATGACTAGGAAATGTGATTTGAGGTGTTTTGCCTTATGGGCTTGATTGCTGAGACACTATTATATGTGTTGTTATGTGTACTGGTGGATTCTGTTCATGTATCAGTATTTGAGGGTTGTCTGCATTTTGGAGGTGTCAGGTCTTTTGGTAAGCTCTTGGTGAGTACCTCAGTGTATGTGGGTTTATGTTTCTTGACTTTATATTGTGTCTGTGAGCTGATAACCTTTCTGATGTGTTGCTTATTGTTATGTGAGAGGACTGATTCAAGTTTCAAGGTATAGTGACATCTCTCACATACTGTATTTATTTGCTTTAGGAATAGATGGTTGTCAGTATACATGAGGTGACTATTACATTACCTCAGGAAGCCCATGTCAATGTCTGTCTGGAGAAATGTTAGGAAAATGACTGTCCATAACAGCAGATAATTCTTGATTTGTGGGATGGCAAAAGATCAGCTATTACTCTGGGCATTAGCAAGGGGACTTAACACTATATAGGATTAGTGAAGAAAGTGGGGCGACACTTGACAGTGCTTAGCTGAGCTGCCTGCAGTGCAGCAGTGCTTAACTGAGTTGCCAGAAGAGCAGCAGGGAAGCCTGAGAGGGTTTCAATGAGTGGTGTTCAGAGAAAAAAATGTGATTCTAGGCATTCGTGTCTATACAGGGCATCACTAACCCCTCATTACATGGTGCATAGCTATGTGCAAAAACATTGCTTAAATACAAATTAATTTAAACAGTTCCAACACAATCTACCAATAGAAAAGCCCCTCACAGATCCTTTATTCCAGCATTCTCCAACTCAGACGTGTCCTGAGTTACACACTTCTGCCAAAAGGGTGCAGGGGCGCCCTCTTAATGTACAATGGCTGGTTTTAGTGCTCAGATGATACCAAACAGTCTAGATTCAGCACATCTGAATCTATCCTATGCTATTTATGCTATTTAAGGTAAATGAAGCAAGATATACTAATGCAGAATGAATCAGTCACAGTAGCAAAAACAGAATAAAATGAAGCTACAGTTCAGTATACAAGTGCAAAAAGCAGGCTTAAATTCTACTTATTTGTTGAAGATTTCAGTGGATGCCTTGGGTTCTCTTAGATGTACTAGTCCATGCCTAAGTTCTTTAAAAATACTCTAGCTAATCCAATTAGGCCTATTTACTTTGTCTGGCTATACATTTGTGATGCCCACCACTGCTTCCAATATGTGATGGCACCACTGTGTGTCATCCCCATGCTGGCCCAGTAATCAAAGAGCCTGAATCCTCACCAGTGACACTGGAGAGGGATGTGAACTTGGAATACAAATGGATACACTCAGTATCCAGATGCAGACCTCTCTGCATCAAGTACAGTTTCTGTTAAGAGTACACAAGGAACACACTCAGCCCAGGGTCTGGATGTTTCTATATCTATCTCCCTCCAGGCCCCAATAAGACTCCCCACTAGTACAGCTTTAGGGTTAGGTCCTCAGCCAAATGTCCAAGCCAAGTCCTCCAGCACCCTCTCTGTAAACCCAGTGCTTTGTGTCTCTGCCCCATGTAGCTGACACACACACACTCTTTAAGGTTTAATTTTTATGCACGCACACCTGGGAAAGGCTGGCACAGATTACCCACTCTACCAATTTTGCCCAGGCTATAAGGTAATCACTACCACCAGTCAGTTACTATAAAGCTCTTAAAAGGGTATCCAATTATACTGTGTAATATTAATACTAATACAAATGGTAGTAGTTGACCAAGATGGCTAGGCCTTCTGGAGTGGCCCAAACAGTGTCACCAAGTAAAGATAAGTACTTTCAAAGGTTAGATAATCTCTATAAGAACCAGCCATGATAAAGGTTTTAAATATATTTAATAATAAATAATAAAAGAACATGAAAATATTGAATATATATTTACAGTAAACTGTAGAGTTCAAATCGCAGAAAATATTGAAAACAACATTGAAGGACAGATTCAGACAAATAAAAACAATATCTAAACTAAGCTTCACTATATTCCTGACTGAATCTAAGAGAATTTTACCGTTCCCTAGTTAAGTTACTCACTTGGGCAAGGCAAGAAGAAATACGTGAGCAGTTTGGAAAGTCAGAGGATGCCTGAGGAGTGGAGAAAAAGTGTTTTGGTACCTATCTTTAAGAATAAGGGTGATGTGCAGAGCTGCAGTAACTACAGAGGGGTACAATTGATCAGTCACAGCTTGAAGTTATGGGAAAGAGTTGTGGAAGCTAGGTTAAGAAGGGATGTGTTGATTAGTGATCAGCAGTATGGTTTCATACCAGGAAAGAGTACTACAGATGCAATGTTTGCTCTGAGAGCGTTGTTGGAGAAATACAGAGAAGGTCAGAAGGAGTTGCATTGTGTATTTGTGGACTTAGAGAAAGCATATGACAGGGTGCCTAGAGAGGAGTTGTGGTATTGTATGAGGAAGTCGGGAGTGGCAGAGAAGTATGTAAGAGTGGTACAGGATATGTACGAGGGTAGTGTGACATTGGTGAGGACTGTGGTGGGAGTGACAGATACATTTAAGGTGGAGGTGGGATTACATCAAGGATCAGCTCTGAGTTATTTGCAGTGGTGATGGACAGGTTTACAGATGAGATCAAACAGGAGGCCCTGTGGACTATGATGTTTGCAGATGACATTGTGATCTGTAGTGCGAGTAGGGACCAGGTTGAGGAGACCCTGGAGAGGTGGAGATATGCTTTAGAGAGGAGAGGAATGAAGGTCAGCAGGGCTGAAACGGAATATATGTGTGTAAATGAGAGGGAGGGTAGAGGAATGGTGAGGATGCAGGGAGTAGGGTTGGTAAAGGTGGATGAGTTTAAGTACTTGGGATCAACAGTTCAGAGTAATGGTGAGTGTGGAAGAGAGGTGAAGAAGAGAGTACAGGCAGGGTGGAATGGGTGGAGAAGAGTATCAGGAGTGATTTGTGACAGACGGGCACCAGTAAGAGTGAAAGGGAAGGTCTACAAGAGGGTAGTGAGACCAGCTATGTTATATGGGTTGGAGATGGTGGCATTGACAAAGAGGCAGGAGTCAGAGCTGGATGTGGCAGAGTTAAAGATGTTAAGATTTACACTGGGTGTGACTAGGATGGACAGGATTAGGAATCAGTACATTAGAGGGTCAGCTCAGCTTGGACAGTTTGGAGACAAAGCAAGAGATGTGAGATTGCGTTGGTTTGGACATGTGCTGAGGAGGGATGCCAGGTATATTGGGAAAAGGATGCTAAGGATGGAGCTGCCAGATAAGAGGAAAAGAGGAAGGCCTAAGATAAGGTTTATGGATGTGGTGAGAGAGGACATACAGGCGGTTGGTGTGAAAGCGCAAGATGCAGAGGACAGGAAGAAATGGAAACAGATGATCCACTGTGGCGACCCCTAAACAGAACAGCCGAAAGAAGATGATGATATAATCTTCTATACAGTCATTATCAACCAAACATTACATAGCTCATTCAATTTCTGCCTTCCTTTAGACCTTATGCAATCTGTTCCTATCATTTTCTAATGATCCTCCTTCCAGATCTTTTCTCTCTGTTACAATATTCACTACTTCTAGTATGGTTGATTTTTGATTTCCATTTTCTTGTAATTGCTTTTTTGACAGCCACCAGATGAAACTCAGCAAGGCCTTACTATGTCTAGACAATTCCAGTTCTGTATCACAGCTCAAAAATTAATTTCCTTAGTTACACAAGAGAGTTTTTGAGCATAATTATGCAATCAAAAGAAATATGAACACAATGCACTAAAAGGACATTCCAGGTATAGTGGTTTCAGATGGTTTTCCTTTTTCATACTAGTGAAATTTTAACTAAGTACAAGAGGTATTGATTTGGACTTCTTCTTAGATAGGGGAGAGATTATTTTTGAAACATAAATTACCAGCTAATACTCCCTCTGATCAAAATGAGAACCTCAGTACAATGTTAATCCTGAATTAAAGACTAGAAAATTACATCATTATGATGGTTATTCACATTGTAATGGCTATTTTATATTTCATATTAGATATTTTGACTATGTTCCTGAGATATAACATTACAGAAATGTTATTGTTCCACGTCATCTAACAGGATAGTTCATACAGATCAGATGTTTTATGTTACATTTGTTTGTTAGTATGCTATTTAATTGTTGGTTTCATTTGCAGTTTTTGTCTGTTGAAGTCATAGTTACGGGGGCGTGGCTAGGATGCTGAACTGATAGCTGCACTTCATTTCAGCTCTCTTACCTCAATACAATTCCTGACAGGAATTTTACAAAATAATATTTAATTTCAAGAAATTTTTATTACTAACTTATTTCTAATAACTCTGAGCATCTATAAGAAAAATTTTATTGTCAGAACTTGAATAATTCCTGTCAAATTAATTACTGGAAAATCAGCACCAATATCAGCTTTACAGCATGAGTCATCTAAGGAATACAGCACAAGACTCTTCTCTCAAAAAAGACCTGCAGTCTCTCATTACAAATATACAGGAACTTACAATAAAATCGACAAGATGGACAATAAAATAGATACTTTTAAAGAAAAGTGCTCACAACAACTGGAACAGCTTCAAGAAATGTTTACACAGCAGAAAGGACAGATATCACTTATTGAACAGTCATTAAGTGACATTGACACTAGAGTCCAAATAGAAGAACAACAAACTGAATTCTTACTTCAACAGAATACATATTTACTAGAAAAGCTTGATGATATGGAAAACCGAACAAGAAGAAATAATATTAAAATATATGGTCTACCAGAAAAATCTGAAGGGGACAATATGATAAACTTTCTTACCACCTGGATACCAGATGTAACAAAAATACCTGAAGCTCTTTCATATGGTATAGAACGGGCATAGATCACTAGCAGCTTCTGGAAATGCTTCTTCTCCGGTAAGAACAAGCCGAGATCTATAATTGTGAGACTTTTTCTACACAAGATAAAGATCTTATATTAAGAAATGCTTGGGCAAATTCTCCCATCAAATACAATGATTCATTAATAAGATTTGACAATGATTATTCTACAAAGGTGGTTTCTATAAGAAAAGAATTTCTACCAATAAAAAACCTTGAAGAAAAAGCAACTGAAAGTCCATCTTTTATTTCCAGCAAGACTGAAAGTTTTTCTACCAAATGGAATAAAATCTTTGAAAGAGTAGATTCAGCAATAAAATACCTTACCAACAACAACATCCTAACACATGAAGAATATATGGACTGGACAATAAGTACACCGAAGAGAAATGCTGAAGTAAATAATTGGAAAACTGTTGAGCAAAAGAAAAAAAAACTAAAGGACAAATAATCTTACATATGTTATATTCTGTAAAAATCTAAATAATAATACTAACAACAAAAGAAAAGTTCTTACTGTCTTCAAGTTACACCAAAACAGGTACTGTTTTCAATTATATTTTAAATGTCAAAATTAGCATAAATGTCACATCAATATACTAAGCATAATTTAAACATTACTCTATTTTTCATTATTATCCATCTATTATTTTCATATTCTTAATCAGAGTAATCAATGCATAATAATGTTCCCAAATAGTTTATTTATTTATTTATTTTCTCTCTTTGTGTTTTGTTGTTTTTATTTGTTCTCTTCTTTTTATAAAATCTTCATTAACTTATAATATTTTAATCAGTATATGGTTATATTGCTTAATAGGTATAGTAATGGCTGCTATATAACTTATTATCAGTTACATCCCTGATAGTATTACTTTTATAAGTTAAAAGTGTCCCTGTTTGGATAAACGCTAATGCTGGGCAGAAATGTGTTGCTTTTGAAATGAAGTATTTCAGTTAGGATGTATCATAAGACTACTTTAAATAATCTTAAAAGATGTTCTGCCTTTGACCCATATGCACATACTGATATAGTCCAGTGAAAAATATGTTTTAAGTGATATTTTGAGGCTATAAGTCATGTGTGTTGTGGCTCCAGACATCCGGAGTTGAAAGATGCTTGTGACTAGCTTAGATATCCTGTTGTCTTTTATTTTGTAGAGAAATAAGGCATAGCATGTTTAAAATGCAAAGTTTGACAGTTGTGAACACTACTCCGTAAACTAGAGTGCTTGCGTGCCACTACATGAGTTTGTCACCAAATAAGAGGAGGGAAAAGAAAAAACACATACCTTTTCCCCGCTTGGTTCTCGAGACAATTTAACAGCCACAAACATCACTAGAAACTTGAGTTACTTATTGCTTGTCGCATTTACTTGTGTACGCCATCCCCTGACTCTTTCTAATTGACGTCTAGTCAGAAAATAAGCTAGGTTCACATTTAAAGATACAGAAACCTAAATTCCTTCTAAGGAAACATAAATAATATAAAAGGTTCATATAAATATACACAGATATTTATTTTTGAAGCACTTTCAGTTTATGGCTACTGATGTCTTCTAGCACCTTGATAGATAAGGACATATATCTGCTTGTCTTTCTATCAGTTTAGATTTCCAGACATTTTAGCTATCCCTTACTATGTTTTATACAGCAGAGTTTAAAAAGCAGAAATTAATCATCAGCAAATAAAATCACTGCTGTTTTACAAATTCTCTAAAGAAACTAGTAAATGTCAAGCAACTGACAGGTTTGTTTTGGGGAGGGTTGCCATTATCCACGCTGGTGCTCCTGCAGAATACTACTGATGTCCTGCTGCCAAGGTATGCCCTCGGGTGGGCAGGTGGGATGCAACAAGAAGGTTGGATGTGCATTTGGCAAATCAAACATTTAGATGGCGGTATGGTATACTAGATGGAGAAAGTGGAAGCAATGATTGTATAGGCAATTATAATGAGTAACATAACAACAGTGGATTTGACCCGATGTGTCAGTTATACAATGTTTATATCCCATGTGGCTTTGGGCTTTGTCGAAGCATCTGTGTTCTACACACATATTGTGTTGGATCTGATTTGAGTGGAAGGGGAGAGGCTTAGCCCACACCCTAATTTGTTACTGGGTTGCCATGCATTATGGGCATGCATTGTGGCAGGTACTCAATGGGCTATCCATCCTCAGATGGCTCATGCTGTTCCCGTTTGCTCATCTGAATGGTGACTGCGGCTGTGCTCTTCTTGTTATGTTGCCTGGCTGTGGCTTCACCCTTCTTATAATATTGCCTGGCTTTTTACATTATCAAGAATGACACAATACTAGTATATGCGGGTATATCATGTTACTGTTAGTGTGGACAAGGATGCTTGACAATGCAACTATGATTCTTGGACCTTTCTGCAGACGGGTGTGTTGTCTGGCAGTTGAGAGCCTGGTTGTTCCTGATCAGCGGACCTGTATTTTGTGTTTCAATGTGACTGCATGAAAGGATGCCAGTATTGGTCTGCAAGTTTGGTGGGCAGTAGATTCGTTGGGGATTGATTTGAGGAGACACTTGTATTATGGCTGGGGCACTTGACATTTGATAAATGTATCCTCTCAATGATGCATTCTGTCTGGTCATTGGCTGTAAAACAGCTTTTCTGAGAAATATTGTTGTGGTGCCAGTTATTGATTTGGATTAAATGTTTCTATATACAGTCGTGAAGCAATTGCCAGGATAAAATGGTATTCTTGCAGTGCATGGATCATCGTGGCTGTCCTCCGATGTTGGAGGAAAAACAAGCTTCTTGGACACCTTTTGACGTGGTAAAGGTGTTACCCCATGGTTTGAATACATTTTGTCTCTTTGCTGCAAAATGGGTTGGGAATTTTGGCCTGTAATATTTTCGTACATGGTGGTTTGAATCTTGGCAGCTTCCATTGTTTTGATGTGTTCTCCAGTATACTTTTGTTCAGTCATAGGATTGAATTACTGGTGTTGAGTAGGTCAGGATTGTATCTCCAGCACTTGTTGTCAGCAGATAGACTCACTGGTTGGGTGTCAGTCTAAGCTGTGGGAGTTGATGTGTGATATACATAGATGTTTGCTTTGAGGGTGTGGTCAAGTGCGCTGCAGTTTTACCTCTGTACTGTGTCAGTTTTCATTGTGCAGGGTCCCTCTGAGGGTTGATGGAAGTGTTGGCAACAAGACACTCAATCAGGTAACAACATTATGAGTGGTCTCTTGGATAAGGGAGCTGTCTAAATTGTGATCTTGTTGTCTCCAGTCATGGGAATTGTCATTGAAAAGCTGAAAAATGCAATCAGAGGAACATATTTAATGTCTACTAAAAAATATTAATATACTTATACATTGTATCGCATTTCAGTTTATGTTAAACATGAAATATGATGTGGTTTCAGAACTATTCATGTTTTTATTCCAATATGACTTTGCAAATATTAATTTAAACACTGGTTTCGGACTTGAGTAGTCTAAAACAATTGCACAATGGTACTGTATTATACAGTAATGTCAGTAAATAGTTTTCAACAGATGTATGAAATATACAGTTATAGATTTTAACATGATGTTTATTAATACCCTAAATTATTTTGAAATGATACTACCTTAATCTAAATATTTGTACCTTTTGAAACCTGCTTAGAAGTAAGTATTATTGAATTACAATAAGATGAGTAAAGAATATATGTATATATTTTAGCTGATTAGATTATCTTAATATATTATTCAATTATCTTTATTTAAAACTAAGAGGATAAGAGAAACTGATCCAAATATTATTTGTGAGGGTAGAAAGTTTGTTTGGTTAGATTCACTAACCAAACGAAGAGGTATATTACCTCATAGCAATAGGGAATGTTTTTAAGGTTAAGAATTACAAGTCTGGAAGTTCTTTGTTTTTTTTTATTCTATCACTTTGGTGTCACTCAGAAACATGCAAAAATCATACAAGAAAAACTTTTGAATTCTGTATCCTAGATGGAACTAAGAATAAACAATATTTACATAAACTCACACATAAAACAAACTCAAAACTAGGAAATGAAATGTTTATCCATAAATGTTAATGGTCTAAATAATAGTAATAAAAGGAGAAGCCTATTCAAGTACATAAACTTACATAAACCACAAATAGTCTTTTACAAGAGACACACTTATTAGATAGAGATATAAACAACTTAAATATTAATAATTACACAGTACTAATAAACTCTCAATACAAAACAAAAAGAGGAGTAGCTATACTACTTGCAACTCAACTATAACACCTAAAATAATTACTACTCATCAAGATACATCAGGTATGTTTTGTCTAGTTTCAATAGAGTTAAATAAGAGAATCTATACGTTAGTAAATCTATATTGGATCCCAGGACTAGGATTAAAAACAGTTAAACAGCATTTTGAAGAGATAATTCATTTAACTAAGGGTAGCCTGATATTGGCAGGAGACTTCAACTGTATAATGAATGAAAAGATACAGATTCTAAATCCAAAAGAAGAAAACAACCCATCTCTAAAGCACTATCAAAATTTATAGATACATTGTATTTAAAAGATATAAATGAATTTGCAGAACCAGACTCACTAATCTTCACATTTTATTCTCATAGATATAAAACTAACTCTAGAATTGATAGAATATATGTTGCCAATGACCTAATAACAAAAATTGACAAAGTCAAAATCATAAATTGTCCTTTATCTGATCATAATGCCATAGTCTTTGAGATAGAGCTTACACCATTTTATTCAAATCCCATTACTAGGATACCTTCCTATATCACAAAATTGAGAGATTTCAAAGAATTTTATGAAGAAACAATCAAAACTTTCTAGAAATAAATTACACAGAAGATATTTCAGAAATATATGTCTGGGATTCATTAAAAGCAGTTACATATGGGAAGATATTATCCTGGTACATAAATAAAAGGAAGTTATGGAATAAAGATATGCTAGACTTACAAAACAAAGCAGATAAATTGAAACTGGAAATACAAAAGGGTAATGCTACTCAAGTTCAAGAACTTACACAAATCAATAAGAAGTATACAGAATTGCTACACCATAAGATTATGATTAACTTAGAAAAGATAAAAATAAACTCATACTCTACTAATTCAGCACACCTGAGATACTTAACTAATAGAACAAAAAATAATTAAATCTAAGCAAATAAAAGAAATATTTATTCCCAATACTAACAAAAGAGTTACGGAACTAAATGATATTTTAGAAGCATTCAGACTCCAATTTAACATTGATAATTCCATAAATACTCAAGATACACCTACTAAGGATATAAAAAATACTTAGAAAACAATATTCATATTAAATTAACACAAGAACAAATAGACATTATAAACAAACCAATCAATATGACAGAATTAAAATCACAAATTAAAAAGCTCAAGACAAATAAAGCACCTGGCCCAGACAATATGCTACCAGAAATGTATA
The DNA here is from genome assembly GCF_019279795.1 of Protopterus annectens. NCBI lineage: Eukaryota > Metazoa > Chordata > Ceratodontiformes > Protopteridae > Protopterus > Protopterus annectens. The sequence goes on along the minus strand of NC_056739.1, from coordinate 1,849,217,320 downwards.
AATTAATACCCAATCAAGCCATATCTTTATTATTAAAAGTATATGATATAGCCAATAAAGATTTGAATATACCACCCTCTTGGAAATATTCATTGATATCCCCAATTATCAAACCAGATAAAGATGAGAAACAGTGTTCCTCATATAGGCCAATATCATTACTCAATATAGACTACAAGATGTTTATGGCTATATACGCAGATAGGATTAAACACTTTCTTCCTTTCTTAATTCACAAAGATCAAACAGGTTTTATTAAAGGAAGAAATACTTCAGATAATATTAAAAGAATACTAACATTAATAGATTATAGCAAACATAAAGTCCTAAATTTAAATGTAATCTCATTAGATATTAATAAAGCTTTTGATTCTGTTAACTGGAACTTTCTTTCACTAGTTTTAAAAGAATATAACTTTCCTTCTAATTTTAATAATCTTATCCAAATACTATATGAAAAATCTACTGCATATGTTAAACTGGGATCATATAGATCAGGCCCTATAACAATAAAAAAGGGAACTAAACAAGGTTGCCCTTTATCACCATTGTTATTTGCATTAGTCATAGAACCCTTTGCAAATCAAATCAGATCAAACAATAACATAAAGGGCATTTGCATTAATAAAATGTTAAACCTTAAAATCCAACTCTTTGCTGATGACATACTATTAACTCTCTCAGATGCAAATGAGTCTTTGAATGCTCTATTTAACTCCATGAATAAATTTCAAAATATTTCAGGCTTAAAATTTAATGAAAACAAAACTAAAATTATGCCCTGTAATTGTAAAAAAAAAAAATAATATAAACAAAAGATTTTCCAAATATATAGTAACAGAAAGTAAATTATTATATCTGGGAATAAATCTACTCAATGAATTAACAGATTCTCTAATATTTAACTATAATAAAATACTAGACAAAATAGAACAAACAATTGGTTACTGGAATAAATATATCTTTTCAACAGCAGACAGATTATATCTTATTAAAATAATCATATTTCCCAAAATATTATACTTAATACAAAATTTTTCATTGCCACCTCCCAAATATATTATTCAAAGATACAATAAACTAATTTTAAATTTTCTATGGTTTCCAAATAAACCCGTATAGCCTTAAATAAACATTTGTCAGATTGGGAAGATGGTGGAATTAATTTACGGATATTGATTTATATATTACCTCATCTGTTATTAAAAACATAACACTATGGTTAAATAATTCATACACACCTATATGGAAACAAGCCCATGAGCAGATTTACATAGAAATCAATTATAATCACATACAAGACAACTTAACAGTAATACCATCACCCCTTATATGGATGTTAAAAGATTATTTTTAGGGAAAAGGAATAATATTAATAAATTGCCATCAAACTATGTAAGTTCTACACTTTCAGTGTTCAGAACATATATAAACAAAATACCAAATATTAATTCTTGGATTTTTCTTATTTTCCCTATAGCTTTTACACCAAATATTCTAGATACATTCCAAATATCTAAAATAAATATACTTAAAGAAGAAACATTACTCTTTTGGCATCAACTTATAGAGAAAGGGAAAATTCTAACAAAGGAACAGATAATTTATAATTATAATATAAATAAAGACAATTGGCTGTTTTACAAAATCTAAGGCATTTTCTTATAAATAAAATAGAACAAATGCAACCTTCAGTTAGACATGAAGCTCCAAAACTCATTGAATACCTTATTCTTATCACAAAACAGCCTTATCAGGGTACAGGTTATTTGTCTAATATCTATAAAATTGTTAAAAAACAAAAACTATCATGAAAAATCATACTGGGATTATTATACTTTAATAAACAACCATCCTCCAGTTGAAGAAGAAAAAGTAATATTCTAAAATCTTCCAAATTTTCTACATTATCAAAATACTGGCAATTATTCACTTGGAGATATCTACACAGAAGTTTCTATACACCACATAGGTTAGCCAAAATGTATTCTATTGAAGATCAATGTTGGAGATGCCATACCAAGATAAAAGCAGATTGGCAGCATGTTTTTATGAATGTATATGTCTCAATATGTACTGGAAATCCATTAATTATTTTTCAGACTGTTTATAATGATAATTTTCAATTAACAAAGTCTTTAATTTTATTCAACTCTCCTATTCCAAACTGTGTACCAAAAAGACACTAAAATCCTATGGTCACTATTGGCAATTTCACGTAAAATCATAACTATACACTGGAAAAATGAGGCTTACCTACGTTCAAGGAATTTGAGACTTTAACAACAACAGTTGCTCACATGGAAATATTAACAGTGAAGAACAGAACTAAAAGATCTACTTCTTACTATTACTCTTGGATGAAAGTACTGGAAATACTTGAAAATATCGAAGAAGATATATCATCTTATGTTTCTAACTTTATATAATATAGAATTTCAATGTTATTTGCATAGACACCAATGTAAATAGTTATATAATGGTTTGAAGTTAGTAATGTTTTAGAATTGTAAATATGTTATTTATCTTTATTTCATGTAATGTTTAAGACATCTTATTTGAAATAATAAAAAAAAATATTTAGTGAAGTCATAGTTACAATATGGGACAGAATCGTTTGCAAAAATGGTTAGTATGGTGGCTTTCTTCCACTACATTTTTATAACCTTTTAATTAAGGATAGTTTAAAAGAAGAACATGCCTATGCAGTGCAATTTTGTTGCATTTGATGTGAAATGTCAATTCTGGGAAAAGCACTTATCGCCAATGACTGGTTTTCTGCTTTGCACTCATATCCTGTCATTTCATCTCATTCTTTGTCAAACGTTTAATGTTGACTCTTGCCTCTCAGCTTGTCAAATCTTATGTGTCCTTTGTACAAAGTGTCCTTACTTGAGTTGTCTTTTCTTCCTCCTGATTCACATCAGTTGTCTCCAGAACAGCCTATTTTTATTTACTTCCAGTAGCTCTTTTGATGGATGAATATATCCATAACTCTCATACAAAAGTCTCTGAACTCATTGTGACACTATGAATTGAGCCCGATAAGCACCTGTTCATAAGCTACATTTCTGCAAAGGGACCTAAACTATTCTCAGACTACACAGTTTTCCTGATCCTCCCAAAGAATCATGACTCACAACCTTTGCATTTTGCACACAAGTAGATGTATCCCTACTACACTGATACTCTTTGCATCCCAGCTATTGAGTGTATGCTGATAATTACCACTTATAACTTTTCCATTGCTAATGCTCCATGTCTCCGTATCTGTTGGCCTGTTACATCTTATAAACTGGCAAGGGCACCCTTCTAGGTCTGAAATGAGAACTGAAAGTAGTTGGTGAGGGTATAAATGCTTCACCATTGTCCCTACTTGCCTTGCATTCTACAGTAACAGATACAACTGTGTCCTCTTCTCGTGCACCCCCATGAAGAAGCTCTCAAGGACCCACACATTTCATTCAGGAATGAAGAGATGCTTCACTGCTCTTGCTTTTCAGGCTAACCACACACTGGATGAAAGAAAATGCACCGAGCTAGCACACTGAGAACGTTTATTAATAGACAAAACTGATGAAGCAACTTTATGTTGTGAAAGCGCTCACCATTTTCTGTTTTCTGCTTTGTCTAATAATAAACGTTCTCAGTGTGCTAGCTCAGTGCATTTTCTTTCATTTTGTTTGGGCTCCTTTTTGCACCTTGCTTTTACCTACGACCATTTTTGTTTTTTATAACCACACACTGGCCCTCTGCTCGTACATTTTGCAGAGGGCATGTCTTTGTCTTCCAGGAGGAATACTGCTTTGTTCAACCCATGTGCCCCGCTGATCTGTTGGTATGTTTGTTGAGAGCCCAGGATTCAAGTAGCTTTGCTGCTGTAAAAATAGGATGATTTTTCTATAATTTGCTGCTGAAGAAATATGATACTTTCTTTGCCTTCTATCACTTCAGCCCAGTACTGCACTTATTGCCCTTCTTGACTACCAGTCCAAGTCCTCTTTCTGATTTTGTAACAGTCTGATTTTTGCTAAGTCATTTAAAAAATATTCATATATTAGTTTCATAGTTTCATAGTAGTGTACTAGGCTATCTGCCCGGGGGCATTTATAAGCCTAGCCAATAGTGATGTGGCTTACGCCACCCCATACTATATAGTTGCACCTCTCTAGTAGTGACACATGTGGGACCCCATTATTTAGTAAACTATACCTCTGTCTAGTAGTGACACTGAGGTGACTCCCGGGGTAAACTTGCGATCTCCCATCCATGCATCGAGATTTTTCTTGAACAGTGCCAATGAAGGGCTCTGTCTCACATGAACTGGGATTTTGTTCCAGAGTATGGGTAACCTCTGTGTTATGAATCTATCCCTCCAGCATGTCCTATTCATATTTGTGCAGAGGTTGAAATCTTTAGCTCAGCGTGGTTCTGGTGGATTTGGATTTTTGAGATGGAGCATGTCCATCAATTCCTGGTTGGACATGGCCCTATATGTTAGGCACAAATCACCTCTGAGCAGGCGGTATGCTACTGAATAGAGCTGGAGTTTCTTTAATCTAGCTGGATAAGGCACATGTTTGAGACCTATGATCCTCTTGGTGAGGTACTTCTGGGGTCTTTCCAGTTGTTGCATGTGCCGGGTGAGATACATCCCAAATGGAGCATTATATTCAATCATGGGCCTGACAAGGGATGAATATAGAGGTACAATGACCTCCTTTGATCTGGATGAGAATCCCTTCATGATGAGATGGGCATGGTAGAATGTCTTTCTGACCACTTTGGCAACATGGTTGTCAAAGGAGAGGTCACTATCGACTTGAGTCCCCAGGTCTCTGATTACTTCTTCCGTATTCAGTGGGTTATTGTCTATGTGATAATTTGTGGGTACTTTGTTTTTCCCAAAGGGGATGACTATACATTTTTGGCGTTAAGTTTGAGGCCATGATTCCGGCACCAGTTGTCCGTTTCAGTGAGACCTTTCTGTAGGATGTGTGTGTCAGCAGGTGAATCAACTATGGCACCCAGTTTGCAGTCATCTGCAAACTTTGTCAGCCATAATCCTCCCATATTTGCTTTCACATCTGAGAAGTAAATGCCGAATAAGAGTGGACCCAAGACTGAGCCCTGTGGGACACCAGTCGTGGCTGGTTTTGAGTCTGACATGGCTCCAGCAATTTTAACCTTATGGGTTCTGTTTTTTAGCCAGTTTGCTACCCATCTTGTGACATATGGATTTACATTTAGGCTGCTGAGCTTGTCAATGATGCCAGAGTGTGGTATCGTGTCAAAGGCCTTAGCCAAGTCCAAGTAGGCAGTGTGGACAGCCTTGCCCTCATCGATGGCACTAGTGACTGTTTCGAAGAAGTCAACCAGGTTTAAGAGGCAGGATCTGCCTTTTACAAAACCGAACTGGGTGGGATCAAGGGTCTGCAGATCCCCAATGCCGCCATTTATGAGTTCCATGATGATTCTTTCCATAGCCTTACAGACCAGGCTGGTCAGACTTATGGGGCGGTAGTTACCAGGGTCAGTAGAATTTCCCCCTTTGTGGAGTGGGACCACTGTTGCTGTGTGCCAGTGTTCAGGTACATATCCTGTAGTGAGGCTAAGATTGAATAGCGTTCTTAGGGGCGGGTTTAGCTCATCTTGACGTTCACGTAACACGCAACCGGGGATACCATCGGGTCCCATAGATGCTGTGTTTTTTGCCTTGTTGAGTGCCGATTTCACCTGTATGTCTGTGATGACAGGTAGGTTACATTCAGCAGGGATAATTACTTCATCTTTAGGGGGTGAGGGAGGGGAGAAATTTGCACTGAACCTATCTGCCAGAATATTGGCAATGTCGGTAGGGTCAGTGAATTTTTTGTCATTGTGTACTAACTCAGAGCATATCTGAGAATTTCCTCCCAAGGTTCTGACATAATTGAAGAAGGCCTTGTGATTGTCTTTGGTATCCTTGGCAATCTTTTTCTCAAAGTTTGCTTTAGATGTTTTATGAGAGAACGTAGTTTTTTACTTGTGCTGATCAGGGAAGCCTTTCCCTTGTGGGATTTGTCTTTGTCCTGCAGTAGCTTCCTTCTTTTGTTGTACAGTTTGTTTATAGCCGGGGTCCACCAAACCGGGCGTTTTCCCTTGGTGGAGAGGGTCTTGGTTTTAGTTGGGATTGCTTGATCCATGCATTCTTGGAGATGTCCGTAGAAGGCTTTTGTGAAGGATTCAGCATTTTGGGATGTGGTTTCCATTAACCCAGTAGGCTTAAAGGATATCATTTCTAACTTTAGGAGCGCAAAGTCAGCTTTTGAAAAGTTTTTCACTGTAGTCTTTTGTTCTGGGGGTGGGGGTGGGATATGTACATCCAACGTGATCAGTTTATGATCAGATCTTACTAGTGAGGGGTTTATATCCGGTGCGGAGCATTTGGACCCCATGTTTGTGATAATCAGGTCAAGTATATTATCTCTCCTTGTAGGAGAAGTGACCAGTTGCTCCATAGCATTTGAGTTTATGAATTCCAGGAATCTTTGGGCTAGGGTGTTAGGGCTAGAATAGTGGGCCCAGTCTATGTTGGGGTAGTTGAAGTCACCCAATATGATGGTGTTTGGTGTGACATTCATATCCTCCAGTGTTTTCAGGAATGCTTGATGGGATTCCTGGGATTGGGAGGGTGTTCTATAACATGCGACCAGTTGTATGGCAGTTTTGCCTATGGTGAGTAAAACTTGTATGGTTTCTGATGCTTCATGGGTAGCCACCAATCGAGAGGTGTAGGTGTCCTTTATGAAAATGGACACTCCTCCTCCTTGTGGTTCGGCCTGAAACTTGAGGCAAACGCATGATATGAGGTATAGCCTGGTAGCTGGAGTGCTCTCAGGAGCCTTGAACCAGGTTTCAGTTACTGCACAGACATCGATGCTCTCCATACTGAGAAGTGCTTGAGTGCCTGCATCTTGAGATTTAGACTTCTGGCGTTGAGCAGCATTACCCTTAATTTTTCCATTTTTGTTTTTATGGAGGTTGATTTGTCCTTTGAGCATTGCCTAAAAAAGGCACTATGGGGGTGGCAAGAGCCTTGGCCAGTATCCGGAAGCCCAGTGGTGACAGGTGCAAGCCATCCCTTGCGAACAACGTGGCTTGTCCAGCATGTCATCCCAGGCTGACAGACATTGGATCCCCCTAGAATGACACCAGTGATTAATCCAATTGTTAAAACTGATCATTTTGTCTTTGTACTGAGGCATCATTCTTGGTGAAGGCAAGATGCTGCTCAGGGTCAGGGTCATACCAGTCTGGGCTACATAATCGGAGAGCTCCTCAATGTCTCTTTTCATGTAGTCCAGGGAGGTACGTCTCAGGTCATTCACACCCGCATGGACAATGACTGAATCATACTTGTACTTGCTTTGGAGTGACCTGAGTGCGTGTGTAATGTGGCGGATCCTAGCTCCCGATAGGCAGCTCACCGTTACCCTCTCCTTATTCAGCCTGGTAAGTGGAACGTCGGTGTGTCTGACTATAGAGTCACCTATTACTAATGTCTCTGGCATAGTGTTTTGCCTTAGGGGCTGTGATTGTGTGACACACCTGTTGCTTGAGGTATGTGTTGTTGGTGTTGTGTTTTGTGGGGGTGTATTTCTGGGTGTCTGCTTTGGAGGCCTCTGTTGTTTTGGTAAGTTTTTATAAGAGCCTCCGAGTATGTCTTTGTGTTCTTATGTGTTTGGTTTGTAGTAGTGGTGGTTTTATGTGTGACTGGTTTTGCTTTGGGTGTGGGTACCATCTCCTCCTGTCTGGTCTTGCCAGTCCTGAGTTGAGAGAGTTCAGCCTCCAGTCTGGCTATATAGTTGCATCTCTCACAAGTATATGTGTTAGTAGGAAGGAGGAGAGGGTTGTCTGTGTACATGAGACAATTGTAACATTGTCTTAAGATTCCCAGATTAACCAGCTGAACAAGAGAGGATGCTAGTGGTCTACCACTCGACATACTAGAATATTATAAGGAGTGTTGTGCCTTTAAGGGAAGTGGGTATTCACAGGGGGTAGTGGATGCCTGTAGTGCTTACTTTAGGGTAAGAGTGCTTGTTTTATTATGAGTGCTTGCTAAGGATAGAAGTTCCAAAAACAAGTGCTAATATATACAGCTAAATAGACTGAGTAGAGTTTCTAAGGGAAAAATTGAAGAGCAGACTTGGCGGAGCCAGAAATAGTTTAAACCTGTATAACCGCTGCTGCGCTATGCTAACCCAGCATAAAACGCCCTGAGGCGGATTTTTATACAGGGAACTTGAAAAGAGCTAGAAATGGTCCAAGGCAACCAATGATTTACAGCTCAAGTGCTGAGGTCACTTCCCCCAGGGACAGATAGGCTGCTCAAGGCTCCCCACTCCCACTGGTGAGCTCAGAAACTTCCTTCTATCCAAGTAAGGCAATGGCCAACACAGGAACTACACACAGCCCAGAATACAGCAAAGCCTGTATACTGGTCTTAACTAGTCGAGCAAAGGCGGAAAACAAGGAGTATTTTTTTTTTTTTGTTTTTTCAAGAAAGCACACAGAAATGCAGTTAAGCAAACAGTAAAATCGATTTACACAGGCTAGCACACTTTAGTGGGCAGCCTCAGCAGTTAAATTAGCAAAAAAACAGTATTATTCGACCAGAGTCGACCAAAATGCTACTTTTAAGTGCAGATACTTTAGAAATCAGCAGAAAGACACAAAAACAGTTATATCTAGTTAAATGAAAGCCAGAGAGGACAATGCAGATAAAAAAAGCCAAAAAAATACTTAAATCTGGAAAGTGGTCGCTTCTTTCAGTTCTCTGTTGCCAGGACCCCTCTGCAGGACCACGTGGAGCTCTGCTTGGGTATATAGCCAGAAAAATACGCCCTGAGGCGGATTTTTATACAGGGAACTTGAAAAGAGCTAGAAATGGTCCAAGGCAACCAATGATTTACAGCTCAAGTGCTGAGGTCACTTCCCCAGGGACAGATAGGCTGCTCAAGGCTCCCCACTCCCACTGGTGAGCTCAGAAACTTCCTTCTATCCAAGTAAGGCAATGGCCAACACAGGAACTACACACAGCCCAGAATACAGCAAAGCCTGTATACTGGTCTTAACTAGTCGAGCAAAGGCGGGAAAACAAGGAGTATTTTTTTGTTTTTGTTTTCAGGAAAGCACACAGAAATGCAGTTAAGCAAACAGTAAAATCGATTTACACAGGCTAGCACACTTTAGTGGGCAGCCTCAGCAGTTAAATTAGCAAAAAAACAGTATTATTTGACCAGAGTCGACCAAAATGCTACTTTTAAGTGCAGATACTTTAGAAATCAGCAGATTGAGGCACTTTCTGTTCAATGAAATCATTTTCACAGTACTTTGCTGAGCTTTGAACTTGGACTCAGTTTGTTAGAGACCACCAAATTATTCTTCACAGCAACCAAATCTTTTAATTTAGAAAGAATTAAAAACTTGTAAAAGATACATTTATAAGCTCAATATACAATACATGGTATCCTACAGACTGCTAAGAGGTGACATCTGGCATGCGAGGCATCCTTCAGTTGAGTACTGATTGACTTACTGGACATCAGCATGTCAAATGGCATCTAAAATACTTGGTCTAAGAATCTAAACATCTTCTGTAACATTAAACGAATGGATTGGAGGGACATGTATATCCCACGAAGGATACTGCTGTTCTGGAACAGACTCCCCATCCACATTAAACATAATTCCTCCCTGTCCATATTTTAGCTTGAATCTATGGATGGGAAACAGAAAACTTACCCCAGGAATGCAACCTGTATTAGTAATAGATAGACACAGCTCCTAAATGCTTTATCCCATGCATGGATCCCCTCAAGTTATCTAGGATATGGTCCCAGTTATTCTCATTAGGGGCAATTAATAATTATCGAGCACGAGATGTATAAGGGCAATCATTAACCAAATGGGAATGGTTAATTTGTGCACTGAAAGGGACATTGGCTAGGCTTAAAATTGCCCACAATGGCAGCTAGCCTAGCTTTTACCTAAGAACTTATAAACCTGTAAGAGGGCAGGGGCAATAAGGCTAAGCAAAAGTCTTCAATGGGATCAACACCATCCAGTAATGCTGCTATTAATTAAACTGGTCACTATTAATGCAGCTGGTCACAAATTCTGGAGGGCCTTCTTAAGACCACTGAAGGCCATTTGAATACTGTTGTAAATTTAACATAGAAAAGAAAAGCATTACTCCTTATTTTAATTTGTCTGTTACTCTACTGTAGATGAGCGTTAGAAAGACACTGAAATCTGCTTGTATTCTTCTTGAAAAGTTTTATGAGCCTTGAGATTACTAAAGATGTGTTTAATAAAAGAGATCATGGTGGGGACTGACAGTTATTATGAAAAAAGTATGTATGAGAATGGATCAAGTCTCTTCTTGAACATAATAAGACGTATAAGTAGATTAATGGTGACTGTTTATAAAGGCCATAAATAAATGTGTTGAATGATGGAAAGATGTGTTATATAATGACACTACTTCACAAAGATTGCATAAATATTTCCAGTTAACTGCTCATAACTGGCTACCATTCATAGAATACCAAAAATGTTTGTGAGAATCAACAGACCATCTTTGCAACCAGCTGTAATTGCAGGATACATACATGAACCATTTTATTTTATATATGATAAAAATAAATATTTTATTCTAGGTTCTGGTAATATTATTTCTAAGTTAGGTGAATTTGAAACAGAATGGGATCACATTTTTATCACCACAGGCAAAATGCTATCTAGCACAGTGCTGACTAACAAGGGGGTCTGGAAGGAATGAGATGGATACTGAATAAGGTTTCTTCATATCCAGGTTCCTATAATACAGTATTTATGATATTAGCAGAATTTGTTTGAAAAGATAATATTTTATGTTCAGTGGCAATTATTATTTGCAGTTGAAGGCATGACCATGGGTATTCTCTTGGCCTCTAGTTATTCTTGCTCATGCCTAGCTGTTAAAGGATGTGAGAATTTATTAAATTCAGGTTAGTTTAAGATGGATCAATTTTGTTTTTGACATGTTTTGGAGAATGTATTTTTACTAGTAAAGGTGATATGTTTACAGTAGAAGAACTGATCACGATACTGGAGACTATTTGAAAATCTCTGAGTATAACTAGTATGTATATCCCATCTGACAATAATATCAGGACTGTAGAATAATTTTTGTTGACTATTCTATGATATTAAGCAAGAAACAATAATTCTGGGTAACCTTAACATTGCCTTGTTCTCTGTCTTCTCTAACAATCCTAAAGGTATAAAGCTATTTAGACTTAATTAATCAGCTCTCACACCGATTTCAATAAAAACAAAGACAAATGAATGATTACTGATTGGATTCTTACCTGCTGCCCCAATAACATCTCCTCCTCTGCTACCTTACCCAACTTCCTAATTGACCACCTCCCTGTCAGCATCATTAGATAACTGACATTTAAAAACAGCAGCAGCTCCTAGAACATGTCTGCAACCTCCCTAACTTCAATAGAGAAACTCTCATCTTCAACTTAAAAAAATATACGACTGGTCCAATTTAAAATAATTCCCACTTGATGAAGCAGTCTTTGAATGTAGTCAAACTTCCCTCAAAATCCTAATTAATGTGCCTAGAAGTTGCTCTATCAAAAAGTCATATGCCCTTCTCTGGAAAAAAATGTTACATTCTCCCATACCACAAAGGTGGTAACTTTACTGAAGCAAGTAACTACTATCCTATCACAGTTTTACCCCCCCCCCCCATCTAAAGTCCTGGAGAAATGTGTATAGTCTTAACTAGTTTCCTAGCTCTTACAACATTCACCTTTTTTCCCCATCATAACATGGATTCTGCCTTCACCAAAGCACCTTCACTGCACTTCTGTTTGATTAATACTATTAACATAATCACAAACACAAGTAATCAGGAATTAGCCCTCTTCCTAGACCTCAAAAAAGCTTTTGACACTGTCACTCATCCTATTCTACTAAAACAACTTTCTGAGCTTCGCTTTCATGACTAAACCATGTCCTGGTACCACATCTACTTTTCGACAAATCTCAAGCAGTCAAATGACAGAATGATTATTCTTTATTTCTACCCATTTCAGTTGGTAAGCCACAAAGGTTCATCCATGGCCCAATTCTCTTTAACATATTCATAAATACCCTCACTTCAGCAAGCAAAACTGCCACCATCATTCACTATTTTGATGATTCCACTCTCATCTGTTCGTGCAAAAAAATATTAAAGACTTACAAACTGTAACCCAGGAAAACTTTTCCTAAATGGAAACCTGGCTGCACAATGTTCAGATATGTCTCAACCCTAAAACATTTAAATTACTCCTCCTCTGACAATACTAAGAGAGAAATTGTTAAACTTAAGAAATTAACAGGAATCTATATAGATGACAGTATGAAATTCAAGTATCATATTCAAAACACTATCAAATGAACCCACAAAAAATAGATTATTTGCATAGAATCAAAACTTTCCTAACAGAATTATATAGGATTCCCATTGCCTCATTTCTTCTACTGCCCACACTTCTATATGCAAAACCTATCTTTGCTAACTTATAATCCATCCAATTAAACAAGTTACAGCAGATGACCTGTGGCTTAACAAGTTTGCAGATGTCTGTAAACTGGGCACAATCATAGACTCCCCCAATGATGTTAACATATTACAGAAGTGCTGACACAGACAAATGATCGATGCCAAACTCATGGAGTAAAGCTTAATGCAAAAATATACCTGATTATCCCCTTTGGCAAAGAAGTAGCCCCTGCTAATTATGATATAGATAGCACTCCTCTAAGCTCAAACTCAGTGGTGTGAGATTTGTGAACACAGGTTGATAGCAATCTAAACTTTGATCACCATGTGTCCATAGTGGTAAGAAAAGCATTCTACATTGTTCATCTCGTAAATAAGGGCATTGCATCCATGACCAGGGAGATTATAGCTCCACTGTATTTGACCCTTATCAGACCACTAATAGAGTACAATGCTCCCGTCTGTACATACCTCATCAGACACCTGCAGCAACTGGAGAGACTACAGAGGTTTCGTACTAAGAGAATCCATGGCCTCCAAGACATGACATACACTGATAGCCCGGTTACTGTACTCTGTATTATACAGGTTGCTGACAGGCAACCTGTGCCTGGCCTACAAAGCAGTCTCAGACCCTGCCCTAATAGAAATGCTGCACATCTGCAAATCAAATGGGACAAGAATAACTCACTCCAGGGATCTCAACCTAGCCTGTGATATAACAAAACATGCTGGAGAGACAGATATATCTCCCAGCGATTGCCGCTCCTCTGGAATAATCTCCCACTCCATGTGAAGAAGAGCTCCTCAATTACCCTATTCAAGCCCAACCTTGACAGCTAGATGGGTGACCATGTACTCACCCCAAGGGTAGCATTTATGTCCCTCATGGACAGAGGCAGTCAGTGTTGATCTTAGAATTGCTCTGATAATGACCGTCTAACTGTGGTCAATAAGGGTACTTGGGGTATTACATGTCTAGGCTTATAAAGGCCCTAGGATCATTAGCCTAGTAAACTCCTATAAACCTATGAAACTATAAACCTAAAAGAATTAACCAGATCTGTTGCCAATCTTCTGCATAGAAACTGCAATTGTCATACTTTTAAACTACTCCAATGGCTCAAATTACCACACTGTCTAACATTCTCCCAACTCCTTACCACCCACAACCTCGCTCATAAACTCCATCTCTTTCAGTTTGTTAGAGCCCAACATTCTAAACAGGTCAATACACTTTAATACAAACTCTTACTACAACTAACAAAATCAGACAACACAGCTGTAGATTTCCTGTACTCTATCTACATTGCGAGAATATGGAACATCATTCCCCTGCAACTAAGAGAGAAAACCTTTCCAGAAGCTCCTTTAAAAAAATTTGAAAGCCCACCTAATAGACTCATAGTGCTGTACTTGCTCTTCAATGGGATAAACTCACACTCAGCAAATCACTATTTTACTGTCAGCTTTTCCTCATTGTCTTATTTGTTTTCACTATTTTACTTTTACTACTCTTTCTCCTTTGCCTAACTTCTACTAATCTTAACCTTGCTTTTATCTCTCTCTCTCTCTCTCTCTGCATCATCCTCTTTCCAACTATCAAAACAAATGTTTTTTTACTACTGCATTGTTTTATTCTATATACATTTTTTCAAGATATGAATTTTTGCAATTGTGCTCAAATGTATTTCATCAGTGCTGCATGTATTACTTTGCACCTAATGTACTCTCCTTTACTGGATTATAGCTCACTGTTGTATTTAGTATTGGGTTGGAGATTTTCTCCCCAGGCATCCACTGAAAAAAGGCTTGTGTTGCCAGTTGGACAATTCCAGTAAACAAAACAATAAATAAATAAATAATTTACGCACTCTTAAAATTAATTTTATTGTCAATCAACACGAAATGAACTTTTTAGATAGACGTCTATAGAGAAATTCTGATCTAAATACTTTGCCTAGTAATATTTATAAGAAACATGTTACTGTAAGCAATTTGTTACACTCTATAAGACTAGCCAGCCACCCTTGTTCTATTAAGTGAAAAGTATGAAACGGGTAATTAATGCATACTTTCTGGAACACTACTGAACCATATCTTTGAAATGGAGCATTTATTCTAGAAAAATGCAAGTAAGAAGAATGAGGTTACCCTGGACCTTTATTAGAAAAAATAATTCACTATAGTACCTACAGGTATAAATAGGAGAGCTTTAAAGCCATGTCTTACTAATTATAGACATCAGTAGAACAAAACAAAAGGGGATGAACTATTGTTAGAGGGAATTCTCAGGTTTACTACGTTACACTCCACTGACTAAACAGATTGAATCATAGTTAAAAATAATTAGGATGGTTTTAATAATTAACTGAGGCATTAACCCGTTCATCACTATTGTTTATTCATAGAATGATGAAGAATTTAAAATAACTACTTGAGATAAAGCAAAGGAAAAAAATGTCAAAATTGGTAATTTTAAGTGCTATAGCTTCACCACATGTCAGTTGTCAATATGGCCTCATATATGTGTGGCTGCTTTTTGTTGATATAATGGAATGATAATTGCATATTCATGTTAATAACCACTTGTTTAATATAGAACAGTATGTAAAAAAACAGTTATTTCAGAGTATATATGTTTTTACTATAGTAGACAGTGTAACAAAAAAAAATCAGATGGAGGTGTGATGAGTCCTGTGATTATTAAATGTATCATGACAATGCTAAAACTGCATAACTCTTGATAATAAAGCAACCCTATAACATATTATAGTTGTTGGAATGTATAGATCATCAATGTATGGATCATCAAAGTCAATGTTGATGATACAGAGGAACTGATACTTTTCGTGCATGAAACACAGGAGCAAAATAATAGTAGCCGGGGAATTAAATTTACCAGAAACACACTGGAATAATATTAATTCTAAAATGTAAGTAAAGAAATATATTACAGTGATATGCTCAGGAACAACAATTGCTACAAATTGTAAACAAGCCCCCCCAGGGAATGGAATATGCTGTACGTTGCTTGAATTACTAAGGAAATGGTTGTTTATTTTAGTCAAATTTACCACCTTTGATGTGCAGTGATTGCAGGATTATAGGTTCATAGGTTCATACTAGGTTATCTGCCCTAGGGCATTTATAAGCCTAGCCAGAATGTGTTTGGCTTTCGCCACCCATTTTAAATGAATTTTGCTATGTCCTTTTTCGAGGTTAGTATACTCTGCCTCTGTCTAACAGTGACACAGAAGTGATACCCGGGGTAAACCTACAATCTCCCATCCACTCATCAAGATTCCTCTTGAAGAGAGTCAATGAGGGACTCTGCCTAACCTGGACTGGGATTTTATTCCAGAGTGAAGGGAGCCTCTGGGTTATGAATCTGTCCCTCCAGCATGTCCTATTTATTTCAGTGCTGAGGTTCAAGTCTCTTGAGCTCGTAGCTCGATGGGATTTGGATTTTCTGAGGTGCAGCATGTCCATTAATTCCGGGTTGGACATGGCTTTATACGTCAGGCACAGATTGCCTCTGAGCAGGCGGTATGCCACTGAGTAGAGCTGGAGTTTCTTTAACCGGGCAGCATATGGCATCTGTTTGAGCCCTTTGATCCTCTTGGTGAGGTACTTTTGGGGTCTTTCCAATTGCTGCAGGTGTCTGGTAAGATACATCCCAAAAGGGGCATTGTACTCAATTATGGGCCTGATGAGGGATGAGTAAAGAGGCACGATGACCTCCCCTGATCTAGATGTGAATCCCTTCATGATTAGGTGGGCTATATAAAATGTTTTTCTAACCACTTTGGCCACGTGGTTGTCAAATGAGAGATTGCTATCAACATGGGTACCTGGGTCCCTAATTACTTCTTCTGTACTTAATGGATTACCACCTATGTGGTAATTTGTGGGCACTTTGTTTTTGCCAAAGGAGATGACTATACACTTTTTGGCATTTAGCTTGAGGCCATGGCTCTGGCACCAGTTGTCTGTTTCTATGAGGCCCTTTTGTAGGATGCTTGTGTCTGCTGGAGAGTCGATTATGGCGCCCAGTTTGCAGTCATCTGTGAACTTGGTCAGCCACAGTCCTTCCGTGTTAGCCTGTACCTCCGAGAAATATATACCGAACAAGAGAGGTCCCAGGACTGAGCCTTGTGGGACGTCACTTGTAACTGGTTTGGAGTCTGACATGGCTCCAGCAATTCTAACCATGTGGGTTCTGTCCTTGAGCCAGTTTGCAACCCATCTAGTGACACAGGGGTTTATATTTAAGCTGGTGAGCTTATCTATAATGCCCAAGTGGGGTATTGTATCGAAGGCTTTTGCAAGGTCCAGGTAGGCTGTGTGGACCACCTTCCCCTTGTCAATGGCCTTGGTGACTGTTTCAAAGAAATCAACCAGGTTTAAGAGGCAGGATCTGCCCTTAACAAAGCTGAACTGGTTAGGATCCAGTGTCTGTAGGTCCCCAATATCTTTATTTATGAGGTCCATGATGATCCTTTCCATAGCTTTGCAGACCAAGCTAGTCAGGCTTATGGGGCAATAGTTTCCAGGATCCATTGAGGCACCACCTTTGTGGAGAGGGACCACTGTTGCTGTACGCCACTCTTTGGGTACATATCCTGTAGTAAGGCTGAGATTAAACAGTAGTTTTATGTTTGGGTTTAGTTCTTCTTGGAGTTCATGTAGGACGCAGCCCGGGACACCGTCTGGTCCCATTGATGCTGTTCTTGGCTTTGGAGAGGGCGGCTCTTACCTGAGCACCTGAGATGTCAGGGGGCAGCACTCTGCTGGGCTAGATATTTGCCCTTTTGGTGGGAAGGGGAGAAGTTTGCTGAACCTGTCAGCTAGGATGTTGGCAATGTCTGTGGGTTCGTGTATTTTTGTCATTTTGGACTAATTCTGAGCATATCTGGGAATCCCCACCCAGGTTCCTAACATAACTAAAGAAAGCCTTGTGATTATCCTTAGTGTCCTGTGCAATTTTTCTCTCGAAGCTGGCCTTAGATGATTTTATGAGTGCCCGTAGTTTTTTGCTAATACTGATCAGAGATGCCTTCCCTTTTTGGGATTTTGCTCTATCATGTAGTAGCTTCCTCCTTCTATTGTATAGTTTGTTTATGGCTGGAGTCCACCAGACAGGACGCCTAACCTTGGAGGATTAGGTCATGATTTTATTTGGGATTGCATGATCCATGCATTCCTGAAGGTGTTCATAGAATGCGTTTATAAAGGATTCTGCAGTCTGGGCTGTATTTTCCACAGGCCCGGGGGCTTTGAAGGATTTCACCTCGGTTTTGAGGAGTGTGAAATTTGCTTTAGAGAAGTTTTTCACTGTGGTTTTCTGGGCAGGGGCTGGGGTCGGGATGTGAATATCTAGTGAGATTAGTTTATGGTCTGATCTTACCAGTGAGGGATACATTTCTGGTCTGGAGCATAGAGTCCCCATGTTGGTGATGATCAGGTCCAGTATGTTTTCCCCTCTTGTGGGAGTGGCAACAAGTTGTTCCATAGCATTTGAGTTTATAAATTCTAGGAACCTTTGGGCTAGGGTGTTGGAGCTAGAGTAATGCTCCCAGTCTATGTTTGGGTAGTTGAAGTCGCCCAATATAATGGTGTTTGGGGAGACATTCATATTTTCCAGTGTTCTCAGGAAGGCCGAGTGGGGTTCCTGGGTTTGGGAGGGTGGTCTGTAGCAGGCTATAAACTGGAAGGCAGTTTTATCCACTGTTAGTTGCACATGGATAGTCTCTGATGCTTCATGCTGTGCCACCAACCTGGAGGTGTGGGTATTTTTGACGAATATTGATACTCCCCCTCCTTTTGTGGTTCAGTCCAAATTTTGGGGCCGAAAAACATGGTATGAGGTATAACCTGGTAGTGCTGGGGTGCTCTCGGGAGCCTTGAACCAGGTTTCTGTTACTGCACAGATATCGATGTTCTCCATGCTAAGGAGAGTATCGAGTGCATGCATCTTGAGGTTTAGACTTCTGGCATTGAGTAGCATTACTCTTAGTTTCTTATCCCTTGTGATACCTATGGAGGTGGGTTTGTCTTTTGAGCCTTGCCTAAAAAAGGCACTATGGGAGTGGCAAGAGCCTTTGCCAATATCTGAAAGCCCAGGGGTGACAGGTGCAAGCTGTCCCTAGTGAAGCATCGTGGCTTGTCGAGCATGTCATCCCAGGCAGACAGGCATTGGATCCCCTTTGAATGACACCAATACTTAAGCCAATTGTTGAAATTGATCATCTTGTCTTCATATTGTGGCATCATTCTTGGTGAGGGTAAGATGCTACTCAAGGTCAGGGTCATACCGGCCTGGGCTACATGCTCAGAGAGCTCTTCTATGTCTCTTTTCATGTAGTCCAGGGAGGTACGTCTCAGGTCATTCACACCAGCATGGACGATGACTGAGTCATATTTGTACTTACCTTGGAGTGACCTGAGTGCTTGTGTTATGTGGCAGATCCTAGTGCCCGACAGGCAGCTCACCGTGACCTTTTCCTTGTTCAGCCTGGTGAGCGGGACGTCAGTGTGCCTGACGATAGAGTCACCTATTACAAGTGTATCAGGTGTGTTGTTTAGCCTTAAGGGCTGTGACTGTTCGGCACACTGGCTTTGTGAGCTATGTGTTGCACGTGTTTTGTTTTGGGGTAGCGGTTGCTTGGGTGTCTGCTTTGGAGGTCTTTGCTGCTTAGGCAGATTTTTATTTAGAGCCTCCGAGTATGTTTTTGTGTGTTTATGTGTTTGGTTTGCTGTCGTGGTAGGTCTTTGTGAGACTGGAATTGTAGTGAGTGTGGTTTCCTTCTCCTTCTGACTGGTTACGCCAGTACTGAGTTGAGAGAGCTTATCCTCCAGTTTGGCTGTATGGTTGCATCTCTCACATGTGTTGGAATTTGTTGGGAGGAGGAGAGGGTTGTCTGTGTACATGAGGCAGTTATAACATTGCCTCAAGATTCCCAGATTCACCAGCTGGACCGGAGAGGAGATTGACAACTGACCTTTGGACATGCTAAAATAGTATTGGAAATGCCTTTATAATTGAAAATAAGGGCCAATGGGGAACAAAGTACTTCAGGGGAGTTTGTGAGGGTGTAGTGCTTTTAATTTTTTAGTGCTGACTTATATAATTGCTTTAGTGAGCAAGTGCCAGGCTTTAGAGTGGGAATAGGGTGTTTATTATGAGAACTAGATCAGTTGTAAGGGAAAAGGTGAAGAGCAGACTTTGTGGAGCCGAGAATGGTTTAAACCCAATGATGCTGCACTATGCGCAAAATCGCGTAAAGCCGCGCTAAAACAGGTTTTATACAGGGGGACTTGAAAGAGCTAGAAAATGGCCCAAAACGGCCAATAGACTACCAGATTCTTGTGCTGGGAACACTCCTCCATGGATAGATAGGCTGCTCCAAGCTCCCCACTGCCACTGGTGAACAAAGAAGCCTCCCTTTATCCAAGAAAGGAAATGGGCAACACAGGAACTTTCCAAAAGTCCAGAATACAGCAAAGCCTATATTTGGACTACTCTAGGTCAGGAAAGATGAGAAACAAGGATATATTTTTTTCTTTTTTGCAATAAACAGCAGGAAAGTGCAATAAATATGTAACACAGGCTAGCGCACTTCTGTGTGTAGCCTCAACAGGTAAATGCAACAAGCAGGGCAAACTTTAAAAGTGCAGGTGCAAAAACAACTTTAAACAGTTTAAAACAGTTCAAGAAGCAGAATTACTTGCAGTTTAGCTAGATCGGACAGTCGCCCAGGTAGTAGCAGGAAAAAACACTTTTATCAGGTTAGCAGTCACTCTTTTAGCCTCTCTGCTGCTAGCACCACTCTGCAGGACCACAAGGAGCTTGGCTGAGTAGTAACAAGCACAAAAACCGCACCAAAGCGGGTTTTATACAGGGGGACCTGAAAGAGCTAGAAATTGGCCCAAAATGGCCAGTAGACTACCAGATTCTTGTGCTGGGAACACTCCTCCAGGGATAGATAGGCTGCTCTAAGCTCCCCACTGCCACTGGTGAACAAAGAAGCCTCCCTTTATCCAAGAAAGGAAATGGGCAACACAGGAACTTTCCAAAAGTCCAGAATACAGCAAAGCCTGTATTTGGACTACTCTAGGTCGAGAAAGATGGGAAACAAGGATAATTTTTTTTGCAACAAACAGCAGGAAAGTGCAATAAATATGTAACACAGGCTAGCGCACTTGAGTGTGTAGCCTCAACAGGTAAATGCAACAGGGCAAACTAAAGTGCAGATGCAAAAACAACTTTAAACAGTTACAAAGCAGAAATACTTGCAGTTTAATAAGATCTGACAGTCACCCAGGTAGTAGGAGGAAAAAAAACACTTTTATCAGGTTAGCAGTCACTTTTTTAGCCTCTCTGCTGCTAGCACCACTCTACAGGACCACAAGGAGCTTGACTGAGTAGTAACAAGTGCAAAAACCATGCCAAAGTGGGTTTTATACAGGGGGACTTGAAAGAGCTAGAAATTGGTATAAAACAGCCAACAGACTACCAGATTCTTGTACTGGGAACACTCCTCCAGGGATAGATAGGCTGCTCTAAGCTTCCCACTGCCACTGGTGAACAAAGAAGCCTGCCTTTATCCAAGAAAGGAAATGGGCAACACAGGAACTTTCCAAAAGTCCAGAATACAGCAAAGCCTGTATATGGACTACTCTAGGTCAGGAAAGATGGGAAACAAGGCAAATTTTTTTTTTTTTTTTGCAACAAACAGCAGAAAAATGCAATAGATATGTAACACAGGCTAGCACACTTGAGTGTGTAGCCTCAACAGGTAAATGCAACAAACAGGACAAACTTTAAATTACAAGCGCAAAAGCTCGCTAAGGCTGGCTTTAAAGTAGGGGGTTAGAAAGAGATAGGAAATGGCCCAAAATGGCCAATAAGCTACAGGTCACTGGGCTGGAACCACTCCTCAAGGGACAGATAGGCTGCTCAGAGCTCCCCACTCTCACTGGTGAACAAAGAAGCTTCCCCCTATCCAAATAAGGATATGGCCAACACAGGAACTATGACACAGCCCAGAGATCAGCAATACCTGAAGACTGGACTATTCTAGTTCAGTAAAGGTTGGAAACAAGGATTTTTTTTTTTTACAAAGTAGCAGAAATTAGGTACAGAAACACGGTAAATGCTTTAATTCGGCTAGCACACTTGAGTGTGTAGCCTACCAGTTAAACTAAGCAAAAACAAACTTTAAAAGTGCAAAAAACTCAGAAATACAGGCAGGAATGCAATAAAATAACTTTGCAGAGCTTATTTAGTTAAAGAAACAGAGAAGTCTATATATACAGAAAAGCAGCTAAAACACAAAAACACTTCAGATGCAGTGCAACCTAGAGCACTTGAGTTGTAGCAATATTAGGCAATTACAGTTATAATAAACGCTCTGAAATATACTCTATATTTCCAAAATGTTTGAGAAGCACAGTCAGAACACAAGGAGGTTCAGGCAAAAAAAAAAAACATTTTTTTTTTTTGAAAGGGAAAAAGGAGAAACAGAAGGCCTTATCAAATGTTCTCTCTGTACTAGGTAGAATGAGCTAATGACACTAGACTGGGAGGAGTGTCACAGATCAGATTTACAGTAGGGGCAGGCAACTGCAAAGCCACCAAGTATAAGAGCAAGACACCAACTGGGAGAGAGGGCGGGGACCGCGCCCTAAAGTTTTTAAAGAGATAAAAGTATTTAAACAGATAAAGATTTGTAAAGATACAGAATGCTTTTAACTGCAGACAAATCAGTTACTTGTGCAGATTAGTTAATAGCAATAAAATACACTCGAAGACTAGAAAGCAGACAATAAAAGTGCTATATATTAATTGTTAAAAAAAAAACCTGGATACTTGTATATCTCAGCCAACAGCTGCAGTCAACAACTCTTATTCGCTCTGCTCAGTGGGATAATTCTGCCAAACTGAAATCGAAATCAGTGCTCGGAAGACTAAAAACAGACAATATGGATGCAAAATAAATACTATGTAAAACTGATTGGAGCAATACATTCACTTGAAATACTGCAGAAGGGAATGCAAAAAAAAATCAACAAAATTGTTTAATATCAATATTTAGTCACACAAGGTCAGGGTGATATATGTGCATAAGAACAAGATACTTAATTAAGATAGAGATAGGAGATGAAAAAACTACAAGATATAGAAACCACGTACTGGGCAGTCAAAACATAGTGTGAGACAAGATCAGGAAAATTTTGAAGAAATGTTATATAAAATATTGAGCATAATCGGAAACCACTTCATAGCTATATAAGAAGTGCTCAGAGCAAAAAGATAAAAAGTTATAAACTGTGTGAATTCTAAAATTTAATCTCTAGCACAACAGATTATAGATATATTTACTAAATATTATGCAAAATAGTTTGGGTCCACAAAGGGGTGATAAATTGTGCTAGCATCATCAATGTAACTCTAGATACTGAAATTAAATTTTATTATACTGCGAAAGAACTATGTAAGTTGGAAACAAAAAAAATCACAGGGAGGAGAACACATCAGCATAAGTTTAAAGTACCATTATATCCATTACTCACCAAGTCATTAAACTATTATGAGATTTCTCAAGTCTGGAGACATGCACTTGTTAAATCTTTCTTTAAGAGAAATGGGAAAAGGACAAGCCCAGAATAATATAGACCCATAAGTTTACTTTCTTTTGCATAATGTTATTTTGGCTAAATTATTGTCAGAACTGGGAAAGTTGGGACTGGAAACCATATATCAGTATATGTATGGTGAAAATAGATCTACAGCTACCTGTAACATGATGTTTGATATAATAATAGCTATAAATGAAAAATTGTTCTGTGAAATAATTTATATAGATTATCTTTAAACATTGATAGGGATACACACAAAACACTGATCAATAAATTCGAACAATTAGGTATAAATGTAATCTTGATAAGCTGGATAGCTGCATAGCTAACAAACAGGACACACCAAGTATAATACAACAATTGGACAGGTGAAATTCAAGGTTTTTATTTATTTATTTAGTATTTGTTGGCTGAGAAAGTCTGAATGGGCTACAGTGCCCCTTTTCAGCTGAGGCCTGGGGAGAAAAGCTCCACAGTACATCACACACATTATACAAAGCAGTTACAAGAAATACAGATATAAGACAGCATTACTCACATATTAAAATAACAGGCAATTAATAGACATTGACAAACACATGTAAATTTTCATTACATAGTGTTGGCAGTCCATAGAAGTGGGTTGTTTTGTAGCTATTCATGTCATTATCTAGTAGGTAGAATGCATAAATATATATATATATATATATATATATATATATATATATATATATATATATATAGAGAGAGAGAGAGAGAGATGGGGAAATTGAGATGGAGCAGTATATGCCCATAAAGTAACAAGGTAAATATTGGAAGAGGAATATGGGGTGGGCTGACTATTATGCAGACAGGGGTTTGGTGGAGGGGTGAGAGAAATGAGATGAAAGGATAGGGATAATGGGTTCGTATGGATGCTTTAAATGGAGGACAGGAACTATCATGGTCAGGTTTTAGTTAGGTGGTTCTGTAACTCTAGTTTGAAGGCTACCAGACTTTTGAATATACTAAGGTGGGGAAGAATTTTCTAAGGTGGGGTAGATTTTTTCAGATATTGGAGTAGTGAGAGTCACCTTCTGTATTATTACTCTTGGATACGGTGATCGGACTTTTGTCACAGGAGCACAGTTCATTGTTAAGGTGGTAGGAAGTGAAGTAGGTGAAGTGTTTGATGATGGAGTATAGAATTCTAGAGACTGTTAATAGTTGTGTGAGAGTGAGTGAATGAGTAGGGCAGTTTTAACTACTGCATTTTTTTTTGAAGTGCAGTGAAGTTGTGTGTTGTATATGGCTGATTAGAGGCAAACTTAGCAATTTTGTTACAGCATTATTCAAGTTTCAGGGTCTGGGTAGATTTAAGATTAGTAAAAAGGGGTAGCACAGAGTACAGCTGGTAGTAGAGAGGCTGAAGCTAGCCTTTTTTGGGCTGCATCTGAGAGATAACTTTTTATTCTGTAGAGAGACGCAAGTTTCTGGTGTTTTTTTTCCTTTCTAGTGGCTTATTGCATGTTCTGATCACATTTGAATTATCAATCTATTAGTATTCCTACAAGTTTGGTATAGGGAACTACTTTTATTTCTATTTTGATAGTTTTTTTGAATAAATTGTGAATTGGGAGATTGGAAAGGGAAGCTGTTTTGGAATGAATATCATCTATTTATATTTACTAGTGTATAGGAGGAGGTTAGAATCATCAAGCTGTGATTCAATTGATATGAAAGCTCTTTATGTGATGACATGGAGTCATGTGAAGCTTTTTGCTGTGAATATTATAGTGGAACCATCAGCATATTGGATTACTGTGACCTGGGTGGCAGCTGTATGTAAGTTGTTGATGAACAAAGTGAATTGTAAAGCACCAGGTCTGGACCCCTGTGGGACCCCAGTAGATACTTGTAGGAAAGAGGAAGAACCCTGTTTCCATTTTACAGCCTGCTGCCTATTTAATAGGTAGCTATGGGTCCATTTAATTGAGTCGTGTCTTAGTCCTAAGTGAGAAAGTCTTGTCAATATTTTTGGTGTCAAAATGGTATCAAAGGTCTTGGATAGGTCAAGGTATAATGCAGAGACAAGTTGGCTATTATATCTGTATTGATTGATAGTTTCAATGAAACTGAACAAGGCTGAAGTAGAACTGTTGTTGGGGTAAAAGCCATGTTGTGTTGGGAAAAGTATACGGTTATCTCTGATAAACGTCATACGTTTGTGAATGCATTTCTCAAGAATTTTGCATATTGGAGACAGAATGTCAATAGGGTGGTAATTAGTGAGTTCTGTGAATGGGCTTCCTTTATGTCTTAGTATGATGTAGCACTTTCCATAGGTCTGGAATATGGTTTGCTGAAATTGAGCAGTTGATAAGTAGAGAAATTGGATAAGTGACTGCATCTGCTGCTATGTTGAGATGTTCTGTGAGGAGAATGATCTGGAGTTAGTGTTGTGGGCTTTAAATTGCTTACATATTCCATGCTAAGTGAATTGGGAATTAGCTTCATAGTGAAGCAGGGTTGCTGGGTCTGGATTTGGGATGAGTTATCTGGGGGACATTGGAGTAAATTGTAATTTTATTTATTTTGAGGGCTGTTTAAAATTGTAGCAATACTTGTGATGGGAGGGTGGCTTAATGGCTAAGACGTTTGCCTTACAGACACAAGGTGCAGGGTTTGAATCTCACAAGGGATAACTGGCTAGGCTTAAAATGGCTCCCAAGGGCAGTTAGCTTAGTATTAAACTATGAACCTATGATGAAGCGTTGGTTTAATTGGTTAGCTATTGTCTCATTTGATGTTGAGACAGATTGGGTAGAATGGGCAATTTTGCCTGGATTTATTAGTTTATTCATAGCTGACCAGAAATGTTAGGTGCTTTGTTTATGAGTACCTTGAGAGGTGTAATAGTAAATGCTTTTGTCTGTTTTGGGGAGATTTTTAGATAGGGTTCTGAGATATTTGTATTCTTAGAGATTTTATGGAGTTTTACTTTTTAGCCATTTAGTCCATGCTTTACCCATGTTTCTCATGGTAAGTTTGGTGTTTTTGCTTAGACATGGAGATGGGTTGATTTTCATTCTTTTGGTTCTAATTGGAGCATGTTGGTTAAGTATATTTAGGAATATGGTACTGAAGTGGAGAAGGACCTCATCCAGGGATAAGTTTTTTATATGCTCCAGCTGTAAGACTGGACAATATTTGAGATTTCACTTTAAAATTTGGAGAGATTTCTTGCATTGCCTGTTTTGGTGGTTAAGTGAGTTGGGTTTACATTGTTGGATGCCAAATATGGGAAGATGGTTGCTTAGTGCATTTGAAAGTGTCCTTTGAGAAACTACTGTCTTGGGCATAGTTATGAGTATCATGTCTTAATGTTGATTCTCTGGTTATTGATTTATTGTATCTAGGGCTATTAATAAACTGAGAGAACCTATATAGTTGTATTTAATGTTTTTGTATACTAGATTCTTGTGTGAGCCAGTCTGTGTTTATATCACTGATTAAAATAGCCTCTTGAAGTAGGTAGTGGGAAAACAAGCAGAGAATTTCTTTTACAGTAGGTATGTTGTCCACAGGTACAATATATAGACCAATGATGATTATGGATTTATGGGGATTAATGATGTAGCTAAAAGTTCTACCTTTTTGCATGTTTCTATATACCTCATTAGTACTGTAGCCAGGTGGCAGTAAATTTTCATCTTTTTATTGTTAATTTTAACTAGGGTTCTGTAAGGACTAGGATGTCTGGGGATTGTTGAAATAGTCATGCTACCCATGAGTGTGTTTCAGGGAATTTGTTGAATATACTTTGTAAATGCATGTGGTAGAGTTATAATATGGAGTTGTGGCTTGGAGTGGGATCAAGAGAATAGGGGTTAGAGGTTAGATTGTTTTTGAATCGAGTTGTGGTTGGGGGACCTGGGTTTTGGTGGATGTAACCAGATAATAGCATTCTAAAATATGTTTCAAGATGGGGAAGTAGAGATTTTTGTGTTTTTTTTTGGGGGGGGGGGGTTGGAAGCATTTTCTGGATGTGTGGGGATTTGATTTTAATTTAGTTTGAGGAGATTTAATAGTGAGAAGAGTAGGAGTGATGTGAACTGGGTGGTTGAGATTATGGAGTGTATTGTTTGGTATAGTAGTGAATAAAAGTTCACTTTGCAAATTTATCTTAGATGATGTGAGCTATTCAATGATGGATAGTGTAGAAATGAGGACTAGGTTATTGCAAGCCAATATATGTTACTTTAGCTGTAGTTGTATTTATGTAAGGATGTGCTGCTTAATAAGGGGAGTGATTATCAATGAGAAGATATGTTAGCAGGCATGAGTTTTGATTCAATGGGGAGGGCAGTATTTAGAGAAGTTGGGTAAATTGGTTGGATTGCTAGTTTGTGTGATGAGTGGGGCTATGGATAGTATAAAGGTAGATTTTGTGGGGCTGGGTGAGAACTGCAGGTAGTGTAGGGGAGCAGAGTGAGCCTGAATATTAGTGAGGGCGAATGAAGCAGAATGCACCTAGGTACATGCACCAAAGAAGAATAGTCAGTGAATGAGAGCTCCAGGTAAGTGATAGGCATTCCTTTTAAATAAAAATCTTTTGAGAGACTATAATGTTACAATGTTCCTGGAGATAATGATTAAATGCTATGGAAAGCTAGAGGTTGTTTTCACTTGGTTCTGATTTATTTAGAGTAAATTTCTCATTTCTTAAATTTGTTTTATTGAAACCAGCATTATTAACAGGAGCAGAGATAGTGTCCCTGAGTCCGTGGATCAGCCAGTGTAAGGCAATCAGTCTCCATAGTGCAGGATTCTGAGGAAGACAAACTGATTTTTGGATTTGCACATGTAACCTATCTTCTAGGGTTGGATATAATTCCTTTTTTTTCTATTTAATTTTTTGGGCCTTATATTTTAATTTGTCCCTGAAGTAGAAGACCGCATGTTCCTCAATATATTTACAAGGTTGAGAACTGTTATGTTGAGAAATAATAGGGTTATAGAGGAGGAAAGGAGAGAGATAAAAAGTATTAATGGAGAGAGTGTAGAGGAAAGAAAGTGGATATTGTTTTAGATAGCAGCTGAAGAAAGACTTATTTCTAGGAGACTGGTGTTAACAAGTATTGGAATGCATATAATGGTTATATATGTGCTGGTACAAAGTATATGATGAAGAGCAGGTTTGAGTTCAGGAACTGAAAAAGGCTGGGACAAGACTAGCCCGGTGAATAGGATGAGCAGAGCTAGAACTGGTTTAGATACTGACTGAGAAATATATAAATATATTTTGTGGCAGCAATTATACAATTCTATAACATGTGCCAATATATTTACAAGGTTGAGAACCTTTATGTTTATAAATTATAGGGGTGAGCATTAAGGTTAAATATGTGATGTAGATGAAATACGGACAGAGACAGAGTGTGAAAAGAAAAGAGAATGCAGAGGAAATAATGAGGGTTGTATTTTAGAAAGTGGGTGGAGAAAAAGGTATAGCATGGAGATAGGTGCTAAAAATTAGGGGATGCATATTATGGTTATATATGTGGAAGCAAAAAGTGAGTATTGGATGAGGAAGAGGTTTGAGTTCATGAAATAAAAAAGACTGGGGAAGACTAGCCCCGTGAGCAGGATGAACAAGTCAGTATTGGTCAAGACTGACAGAGGGAAATTTTTAAATGTTTTCTTTTTCTATCACCTTAATATGAGTAGGAAGGCTGTTCCATATGAAGTGGGAGTCATGAGAATTTCCAGCAGTGTTGTATGATTTACTGATAGCAGCAGGAGTTTATTGCTAGAATAAAGGTGTTTAGTAGGTGAGTACAATAGTGGAGTGTTTTTTAATGCAGTGCATTTCAGAGAAGAATATAAGAGTATGATAGCAGTTATTAGCTGCAAGAAAGCAAGTAAGTTGGTTTGGGAGTTTGAGACAGATTAGTTGTTTTTATATCAGACAATGATGTGTTTTGTAAAAGTGGATGGTTGTGAATTTAACTACTTTATAGTAACACGAGGCCAGTTTAGATTTTTAAGTAGCACTGATGTTTGTTAGCATATGGAAAACATATAGTAGTGTCAGAAAGTGGCAGGTTGATGCTAAGGTAGTCCTTGCAGTGTCTGTCAAATATTGCTTGACCACATACACGTAGTTAAGTATCTGATGAATTTGTAGTATACAGGGGTAAAACATAAGGTTGTTATCAATTATGAACCCACATAGTTTGCATTGGCTTGCTGTTTTAATTATTGTGTTGCTGCATAAGGTGATGTGAAATGTATACTTTTGGTTAAGGAGTTGTTTTTGGGTTGAAGAGCATATGTTTGGACTCATTAGGGTTGAGTAGTAATTCAGAGTTTAAGCCAAGATCCAATGGCAGTGGAGAAGTCTTGGTTGATCTCATGAAGTTAAGTGAGGGACATACCTCTTAAACTCTTAAGTGAAAGAAGTCTGGACAAAGCCAAAAATAATGGGAGGACAAAGGCCAAAATATTGGCAATTTTTAACTCTTGTTTTTATAGATTTAGATAGTTGATAGAATAACAGGTTTTGCATTAGCATGCATTTTCTGAAGGGCATGAAGTATAGAATTAAGATTTTTAACATTATTTATTGACTACAAATTTCACTGATTTGCCAGAAAACTGCATACTTTTAAAGGAACAGATCAAAAATATGAGGCAAAAATCTGGACATTCTGAGAAAATCTGGACAGCTGAGAGGTATGGAGAAGGAAGGGGCAGAGAATATAAGAATGTTTGATTCTTCTGTTAAAGAATTAACAGAAAAACAGCATTGCTTGATTTCGAAAATTCTTATGGACATTTGGTGCAAACGTTAATTTCATCAACTATCTATGTCCATACTAATCTTACACACTAAAGGCTAGACTTTACTGAGGACAAGGCATGGGCTTGCTGCTGCCATTCTGCAGATGTTGTTATAGACTAACCCCATCTGTTCTGCCACCTCCATTCCTTATGAGCTATTGAAAATGTCCTAGTAATAAGTGCTACTACAGCAGTGGTCTTTCTCATGAACTTATGTTGTACAGGAACTTACCATACCAGAAGATGTTTGAGTAGATAAATATAGGACTACAAGTTTCTCTCCCAGCATCCTCTCTTTCATTTGTTGGGTAGCCCAGGCCTGGGTAGGATACATCTTTTCCTATGTTTGTCCATTCCTCCTGTCCATCTCACAGTGTCTCAGGCCTATTATTGTCTGGTTACACTTGAGAGAAACCACAAGGGTTTTGCTCATATTCCTGTGTTATGTGTTTCAGGTTTAACCTGCTCAGGAATCAATACAAACTGTATTCTTCTCTGTCCTGGACAAAAAGAACCAAAGAAGACACTGACAGATATGGGCTTTATCCAGGCAACATGCTGGCATCATGAAGAGGTGGGCATCTGTCCAAAAGGAATGAGAAAGGGTGCCAGACCCTGGAGGCTGGGCCAGAAATTGGAGCTTCTGTGGAAGAAATCCTAGTAGTAAGTGCTACTGCAACAGTGATTTACTTGAATATTTACTATTATGGTAAGTTCCTGTACAACTGTAATTTAACATCCTGTCTCAAAGAAGAAAACAGCTATCAAACACGTACCAACTATTAAGGGACAAGAAGTGGCTGAAGCTAAAATGTGTCAGAATACTTGATTTACACTTTATCAGAAAAAGCATTGTGTGGAAACTGCATAAGGGCATGACACTGAAATAATGTCATTAAATGTTTTTTTCCTATGGTGACATTTATTTGAAACAGGTATCAGATTATGAGAACAAATTGCGATAGAGCCAAGCAGGGTATGACAACATATCCACTAAGCTCGCGTGGGCTTGTGAATTCATGGGGATCCTTTTTACAGAGCACTATCAGAGAAAATTTCCCAGTTTTAATCACAAATATCCTTTTGTTTATAATACAGCATCATGTAAGGAATAAGCAAGTATCTAACAGTTGTAAGTTACAGTATGTGTGCCTGTTTTGTAAACAGAAGCAGTAAAATATGCACCTCTCATTTCTCCTAAAGCAATTTATTCCCATTTAGATTCATCTTGCACACTGTTGTTCTGAAATTTAAAAAAATAAAATAATAAATCAGATGACGTATACATTTTAAAGTGAGAAACCTGTTCTAAACCTTTTGCCATTCCTCTGTTAGCTGCTGCTGCATTTCTGTAAACACCATGGATTGTATATTTTTCCTTCGTTTGACTGCATGCCAAAGGCAAGCACAAGGCCAGATGCAACAAAGCTTATGCCAGTTTTATAGGAGCATCCTCTAATGTCATGAACCATTAATTCAGTCTTCCAGAAGTACATTTTATTTGGCAGCCCTCCTATTTTATGGATACATATTTGCCAAACTCAACCTCAAGGTGTTTGGAAAGTTGTAAAGATTTATCAAAAGTTTATGCGATAATTTGCTATCCTCAAAATTCACAATAAGTACTCAAATTATTTACTTTTTCTTTAAGTCTTTTTCATCTATATTTCAGTGACAAATGAAAAAAATATTTTGTAACAAAATCTTGATCAGGGGAGTCCCTTTACAGCAAATAAAGTATCTTGTTCTAATCTCTACAGTTCACTAATGCTTTCATTGATTTACATACATGTGATGGCAGGAAAAGACAAATTGACTTTCCAACCTTCCCTTTTTGTGTAGTTACTATTTTTTACTTGCCTACCAACCCATTTTTTATTGAACCCCTCAATGAACTTTTCTATTTATTCACTACTTTTTCTATGAAAAAACACTTACTAATGTCTAGGTTGAACTTTGCATATGTAAACAGATATCCAGCTTCCTTTGTTTTTGCTCTTAAGCTGTATGTCATCACACTCTCCCTAAAGTACCTTTTATACCAAAATCGTGTCATCGTTTTCTACTCTTTATAACATCTCATAATACTCCTTGCCCCT
Organism: Protopterus annectens; assembly: GCF_019279795.1. Taxonomy (NCBI): domain Eukaryota; kingdom Metazoa; phylum Chordata; order Ceratodontiformes; family Protopteridae; genus Protopterus; species Protopterus annectens. The sequence goes on along the minus strand of NC_056739.1, from coordinate 1,849,185,181 downwards.
TTATTACCCCTTTCGATTTTTTATTTTTCATTTTCAGCTAGCCTGATATGCATAAGTACTAGTGTTTAATACTGCACCACAGATGAGACCTGAACAAGGGTATATATGAAGATTAATATAAGCACTCTGCTCATGATGTATGTTTCCCCAGAATGCAGCACAACATTTTATCAGCCATGGTTACACCTTTGTCAGTTTGCACCTGAGCCTGGAGCTTATTTTTACTGTTACTACCAAACAGTATTTTTACCTGCAGTTCCTTAGGGTCAGTCTTCAGCCCAGGTTTAGTGCTTTACTCCTTCCCACATTAAGCCTTGGAAACCACTTCTCAAACCACTCTGCAACTTTCCTCATTTCCTTTTTAAAAGCTCACTTTCCTTTCTTCCATCTATGGTACTGCATTCTGCAAAAACGATCCTATTATCAACATCTAGGAAGTTACCTGCCATATGTCATATTGTCTGGGAACTGAGGGAATATATTGCAACACAACATGATGGTTCTCACCAGTAAGGGCTGTTCTGATAGTGGAAGATTACATTAATGCATTGTAGCAATTTAAAAGTGTATTTTAAATCATTATGTTAACAGAGCAAGTATCACTTACACTTGGTAGCTGCCACTTTAAAGGAAACTATAAAGAGATGCTGATAGTTAAAGTGTAATTTTTATTTTTTCTAAATGTTTTTATTAAAATTTACAACTGAATAACAGACTGCAACATTGCAATATATACAGAAATTGAATAGATGAACAAAAAAACAAATAATACAAGAAAAAGTAACAAATGTAACTAATTGCAAGGTGTCTGCTAAGGTAAAGAGGTTGAACAATTCAAATGAGATTTATGAGATAATCTTTCTATTTATTCAATGTCTGCTTGTTTAACAGTTTCTTGAGTTTCGTCCATGAGTTGTAAGAAGCAGTGGTTCTAGTTGTTCTTTCCTTGATTGACAATAGCTCTAGATGGCAAACTTCAGTTGACAAAGTGTGTATTTTATGAGGGAATTGAATAACCCCAATTAGAGGGTGAGTGGGAAACCAAGCATATTCAGAATAGTCAGGCGCATGAAGAGATAGAGAACCAAAGTAAAATTTTTCTCGTTTGAGATGTTTCCACTGTTATCCTGTACTTCCTGCCAGGAAGCCATGCTTCAGCCCATGTAGACAGACCCCCGGATTTATGAAAGCTTGCATGGAGTGCAAGAAGAGTATAGGAGCTCACACCTGCAATATGTCTGCCATGTGATCCAGGAACAGCCGGCAGGGGCTTGCACGAGAGCTGCTAAAGCTACTCTTGCCCGAACAGCATCATGGTATGCAAATGACCTTATTTGCTGGTGAAAGCCATGCAAATGAGGTAAATTTGCAATCCAGGAAACACTAACCTGTCTGTGGAAGATTTGTGTTAGCTGCAGAAATGTACTCCGTTGGTAACGGAGTACATTTCTGCAAATAGCTAAACGGAGCTATGACAGCTCCAAATAAAAGATGCATACAGTTGAGGAAGCATGCCAATGGCCAAATATAAGGCCATTGGCATTATAAAATGTTTGAAAATATAACAATTTAATGTTCCCCCCGATTTCCGATGTATAAGCATAGCGCAGCACTGCGCAAACATGTGGTGCTTATAAAAACAAGAAAATAATTTAAAAAAAGCCAAAAATAGGCATTTTCACTAAAACGCTTATTCTGCCATGCAGGTGAATGGCAGGCTGAAGACAGCATGGCCACTGAGTAGTGGTTGCTAAGGGGGGGGAAGCTCAGTGTGAGAGACGTAACCATGTATTACTAGGCAATCCTATGCAAATGAGGATAAGGATAGTGAATCCCAATTTTCCCCAGCATGTGAGGCATGTCCCAAGAGTGTAAGAGTAGGAGTAGGTGAGTAGAAGAGTAGAATATAGGTGATATCATGAGAGGGTGTGTTAGACAGGCTGTAAGATAATTGGAGCACAGTGGCTTGTGTTTGCCCTGAGTTGCTCAGGATTGCAAGAGGCATGCCTACAGTTGTCCTGTTTGAAAACCTCAAACCCAAGGTGCACACTGTTAAAAGATAGGAAACTCCTTGCAAGCATGCACACAGCATGTGCATGCATTTGCGCTTGTTTGAGTGGTGCTGCCCCAGGCGGAAACAGAAAGGCAAAAGGAAGGAAAAGAAGTAGGACGTTAACCAAGGAGAATTAGCAGAGCTGCCAGGTGAAATATATCAGAATCAGCCAATTACACAGGCAGCAGACTAGCCCAGCCCAGCATTTTAAACGCTGCAAACACCATTCCCCCCTGTTTTTTTCTCAAGAACTCTGCAACACTGCAGTATACAAAGATGGAAAGCTTAAAAAGCTTAAGTCAGACAAAATGTTAGGGGCTGCTCTTGCTATCATAAGCCAATATGTGCAAGGTGCTGAGGGTGGTGATGTTGTGAATGCTGCTGGGCAACCTACAGTGAGGAGATGGAGAAGAGTGTACAGACCCAGGGTAACCTACCAGGGGCTACATGAGCTGGAGATAGTGGAGCGCTATAGGGTGGACAGAGACCTCCTACAGCAAATTGTTGAGTTTTGCCGGCCACGCCTCACAATCAGAACCAACAGAGGGGAACCCATCCCAGTGGATATCAGGGTATGTGTAGGCCTATGAATACTAGCTACAGGTACCTTCCAAAGATCAACTGGTGATATGATGGGGATTTCACAAGCATCAGCATCCAGGGTACTACACCAGTTCCCGGATGCTATGTCAGCATATGTCAGTGACCACGTATATTTCCCCAATTCCCATGAGGCATTGGCCAGCAATATGCGTCTTTTCCTCCAAATAGCAGAATACTCTGAGGTAGTGGGTGCAATAGACGGCACGCACATATGCATCAAAGCACCACCCGGTGAGCAGGGTAGGGTCTACATCAACCGCAAGGGCTTCCCCTCCATCAACTGCCAGTTTGTGTGCGATGCCCAGGGCATAATAATGAATGTGTGCGCTGGATGCCCTGAAAGCTATCACAATTCCCACATTTGGCATCTGACCCAGCTGTACCAGAGATTTGCCAATGGGGACGTCTCTGAGGGTCACCTAGTGGGGGATGCTGGATATGCACTGGAGTTGTGGCTGATGACACCCATCAGAAATGCACACACACCTGAACAAAAACTCCATAATGAGGCACACGCACAAACAAGAAATATAATTGAGCATGTGTTTGGGATGCTCAAGTCACGGTTCTGGTGCCTGGATACATCTGGGGGAGCCTTGCAGTACTCACCAATTACATGTACCCAAATTGTTATGATATGTGCCATGCTACACAATATGATCCTGCAGAAACAGCTGTAGCAAGAACAGCCAAACAGCCCCCCACCATTGCCAAGGGCTGCACAGGCACAGCGTAACTCAGAGGAGGAACAACCTGACCCTGCCTCAGTAGGCAGAAGGAGGTGTGCCAAGTATGTCCTGGCCTTGGCAAAGAGGCAACGCATAGCACATACACTGACTCAGTAGGAACCCTGGAAATGACACCTCTCTCTGACTCGCACATACAGTAAAAGGGATGCCTAACTTGACACTACCTGTTTTCAAACATGTATAGGGAGTGTACTATGTGCATCCGACATAGGCAGCCCTGCAGCACCACCTGAGGCATGAGTGCCCTATTTTAAGCAATATAAAGCACTGCTAAGCACATTTTACCAGTATTGAGCATATTTAAATACAATTGTGCATAGCTGCGCACCGCGCTAACCAGCGCAACATTGGGCAATGTCGGGCAACGTTGGGCAAAGTTGGGTAAACACGCTCACACCTGCTTTACTGTTCCTTAACCAGTCAGGTCTGCCCAGCATGAAAATAAAAAACAGTGACAGGGCTTGAACTCAGGATACTGTGCACTATAGTCACAGTACTGAACCACTAAGCCATGAGAGCATTTCACTGGCACAGACACAACTTAAGTCACTCACACATACCAGTTGGGGGGGGTCACATACCTAACAGTCAAAGCCAGCAGGCCAATTGTAGACAAATGCAAACACAAACAAATGCTGTATCATGCCCTCTGAAGAGGCATATGAGTAACCTCCCCCCAGGCCTATGCAGACAGATAACAGCAGGCCAGTCAGTGTGATGTGGGTTGGGTAGGCTATGAAGTCACAAACTAATATGCATGTAATTGAAAGCTAAGGTCTGTAGTACAGTGGTATGCCTCAAGCCAGTATGATAGGCAAGAGTACAGACTGAAATGGAGTACCTGACACAGCAGTGCAGGCCTAGCAAATGTGTATAAGTGTCAGGTGTACCCCTCATCCTATGTACACCCACCGTAACAATCAGGTGTGCCCCCCGGGTAGAAATGTCCAAATAATAGCTATCCCCCCTGTATGTAGAAATGTTGATAGGTCTATGAAAATTGACTCATGGAAGCCCTGCAGGCACAGCGTGCTTCCTGTTGATGTACAACACAAAGGTGAGCCCTGAAGTAACTTGAATTTTCACACACACACACACACACACACACACACACACACACACACACACACACACACACACACACATATATATATATATATATATATATATATATATATATATATATATATATATATATATCTATATCTATATCTATGCCTCGAGTGTGGGCATGCTCACATATTTAGACAAATTTAGCAAATGTCATACTGGGCATGCTCACACACTTAGGCCATGTCTGAGTACAGCAGTGGGCCACACATATCTGGCAGTTGCAATTCTTACTCCAGACGCATGTCACTATTCACCAATCGTGCCTTGTGCACACAGTGTTATGAAAACAGACCCATATAATATATTGGATCCCTGTCATAATCAAACTATGTAATACAAGTACTTAAGTTGTTCAGAGAAAGTGAAAATCCAAAGAAGATCAATAAATCTCCGATCAGTATCATCAAGAAACAATGAGCACTCCTAACATTATCCAAGCCATGTTCTGCCAAAAAGATTGCCAAAGAGTCCATAGAGAACCATGAAGCTTTCTTTAGCTATGTCATACATATCAATGTAAACTCATATATGTTCTGAGTCAGTGCAAAGTGTAAATGAATACATGTACATGACTGACATTGCCAACATCTTGTCAGACAGGTTCATACATATTTACCCTCCTCTCACTGACAAAATGGCCCATTACCATACCTGGAGATTGTGAAAACCCAGAAATCACATATACAATGGTTAAACAGCTCTATCCAAACCTAGAAACACAGTGTCTATGGGATGACATGGTGTCCCTGGCTGTGTCATATGTGAACTCTAAAACAAACAGACCATGCACCTGAACAGTCTGTCAAGACTCACCCTCTGTACAGGATATGAAACTGTTGAATGGGTTACAGCAACGTTTGGCACACTCCACAAGTCTTGGTGCACCACAGACCATGGGAACTATTGTCTTATAAGCTTACTAAGCCTGATCTGCAAGGCCATGGAGTCCATCATTATGGAACTCATAAACAGAGCTATTGGGAGCCTGCAAACACCCAACCCTACCCATTTTAGTTTGGTCAGGGGCAGATCATGGTCCCTAAACCTGCTAGACAGTTTTCAAGGCAGTTACCCAGGACATACATCAATGAAATGAGCTCTACACGGCCTACATAGACCTTGAAAAGCCCTTTTCCAACATCCCACATACATGTCATATCCACAAAATCAACAACCTGTGCATAAACACGTATATCATCTGATGGATTGCCAACTGGGGCACAGATAGATCCCACAAGGTAAGAATTGTGGTCTCCCTGTTGGACTGTAAGCTGGTAATAACTGCTGTCCCCCATGGCTCAGTCCTGGGACCCCTCCTGTCTGGTGTATACTTTTCAGAAATACAGTCAAACACACGAGGGCTATGGTTAGCAAAGTTTGTGGATGACTGCAAAAAGCTCGTCATAATCGATGTGTTGGACAACAGAGACATCCTTAAAAAGGGTCTCAGTCAGACAGATGTGGTGTCATAATTATGGCCTCAAGCTACATTCATACAAATACCACATAGGTGCCAACACCCTAAATATGGAGGTAATAATAAGGGATCTATGGGCACATGTGGATAGTCATCTCTACTTCCAGAAGCACATTCACAAAGTGATTAGAAAATCATGCTCTGTGTTCCCACAAATTGCCAAAGTCTTTGCATGTAGGTCAAAGGAGGTTCCCTCTACTCATCAGTCATCAGACCCATCAGAGAGTACCACGACACACTTGCGATGAATCTGACTAGGCACCTTCAGCAGCTGGAAAAACCACTAAAGTACCTCAACAAGAAGATTACTGGCCTTAAACAGTTGTCCTATGCAACAAGACTGAATTTTGTTGCATATCGTCTACTCAGGCGATCTCTGCCCAACAGACAGGTCCATGTCCAATGCAGAACTGATGTACATGCTCTATCTGAAGTAAACCCCAAGCTCACTGTGCCACATGCTCTAGGGGTATAATCATCACAACAATAAATAGAACATGTTGGAGGGATACATTACTAACTCACAAACTTCCCTTGCTTTGGAACAGGCTCCCAACCTACATTAAGCTGAGTCCCTCACTGACACTCTTCCAGAGGAGCCTTGATGAGTGTATCTGAAACTGAACTGTCACACCATGGATCACTTCATCAGCTCTACTGCACAGAGGCATAGGGAACTAACCCCATGTGTGGTGATAGCCGCACACTCTGGCCATACTAATATATGCCTTCAGGCAGATAGCCTATTACCTACCTATGTACCTATATATGTAGGAGAAACACAGTATAATAAGCCAAAGATGGATGGGCAGAGATGTGTGTAAGAGGGTAACCATGACAGGGAGCCATCCAGGACTGTCCCACCCAGCACACATCCCAATGGCGCAAAAGACAACATGACTGTACAATGAAGTACACATCTACTATCTGTAGACATGTACCTGTCACATAGGTTCATAGGTATGTAGTAGACTATCTTCACGAAGGCATATATTAGCCTAGGCAAGTTGTGCAGCTTTCACCACCCCATTGGTTAGTCTCCTAAGCTCTAGTTCTAATAGTTAGTACCCTAAGCCCCTTTCTAGTGGGGCTGCTGATGTGATGCCTGGCGTGAATTGTCTGTTTCCCATCCACTCATCAAGGTTCCTATTGAAGAGTGTTAGCGAGGGGCTCTGTCTGATGTACACTGGGACTCTGTTCCACAGCAAGGCAAGTCTCTGGGATGGTACACTATCCCACCAGCATGTTGTATTCATATCCTTGGAGTGTATAGTGCGACTCAATTTTGTTATCCTTAGATGGAGCATGTTCAGCAGTTATGTGTTGGACATGGCTCTGCATGTTAGGCAGAGTGTGCCTCTGAGTAGGCCATACGCAATGGAGAACAGATTTAGTTTTACTAGTTGTGTTGCATAACACAACTGTTTGAGGCCAGTTATCCTCTTGGTGAGGTACCTTTGTGGTCTCTCCAGCTGCTGGATATGCTTAGTCGAGTACATCCAAAATGGTGCATTGTACTCAATGATGAGTCTGATGACTTAAGAGTAGAGGGCCACCACTACCTCTTTTGATCCTGATGCAAACCCTTTGTTGATTAGGTGGGCCACATAGGATTTCCTAATCACTTTGGCAACATGGTTGTCAAAGGAAAGATGACTATCTACTTGTGTCCCCAGATCCCTTATTACCCTGTCAGTGTTTAGGGGGTAACATCTATGTGGTAGTTTGTGGGTACTTTGTTTTCCCCAAAGGGGATTACTGTGCATTCTTTCACATTGAGCTTGAGGCCATGATTATGACACCACACATCTGTTTCATAGAGTCCCTTCTGGAGAATATTTGTGTAATCTGGGGAATCTATTATGGCAAACACTTTACAGTTCTCAGCAAACTTAGTCAACCACAACCCTCCTGTGTTGACATGTACTTCTGAGAAGTATATACCAAACAGGAGGGGCCCCAGGACTGAACCCTGGGGTACACCAGTTGTTACTGGTTTAGAGTCTGACATGTAGCCAGCAACTCTTAATTTGTGGGATCTATCTGTGAGCCAGTTTGCAATCCATCTTGTGATGTATAGATTTATGCCCAGGTTGGTGAGTTCATCTATGATACCTGACTGAGGAATGATGTCAAAGGCCTTAACGAGGAATATGTAGGCTGTGTGGAGCTCCTTTCAATTATTTGTAGCCTGGGTAACTGTCTCAAAGAAATCCACCCAGTTCAGGAGGCATGATCTGCATTTGACGAAGCCAAACTGGGTGTGCTCAACTGTGTGAAGGTTCCCAATGTCTTTATTGTTGACTTCCATTATGATTGGCTCCATTGCCTTGCAGATCAGACTCGTCAGGCTCATAGAGCGGGAATGCCAAGGGTCTTTTGTGGCCCCACCCCTGTGGAGTGGGAAGGACATTGCTGTGCAACATTCCATGAGTACATATCCTGTAGAGAGGATGTAGAGAGAGGTGAAGGTATCCTTGATGAATATGGATACATCCCCACCCTATGTGCTATGATCCAGTTTCTGATGATGGAAGGTATGGAATGAGTAGGATCCTGGGAGTGCTGGTGTGCTCTCTGGAGCCTTGAACTAGGTTTCTGTTACTGCACAGATATTAATATTCTCCATACTGAGAGGTGCCTCGAGTGTGTGCATTTAGAGGCTGAGACTTCTGGCAATGAGTAGCATTTAGCTCACTTTGTAGTTATTTGTGTTGGTTACGGGGTTTGGTTTGTCCTGAGTGACCGGTGTTCCACACCTGAAGTCAACACTAATTACCCTACATATCCACATTCTGCCCCCACACCCCATTAAGGAAACCATGTTAAAAAATTTCTCCAAAGCTAACTTCATGCTTCTTAAGACAGAAGTGGTGAACTTCATGACACCCATGCAGATGGACAATACAGTTACAACTACTGAATCCTACACAATTGCACTTTATAAGCACTTACATGTGTGCATGGATCGTGCTATCCCAAACAGAACCAAGACGCTATCCTCCAAAAAAAGGAAGCCACTCTGGTGGTCCCCTGCCATAAACAAACTGTACAACAGAAGGAAGAAACTTTTGCAAAAGAGAGTAAAATCCCATGAGTGGGGGAGCTCCCTGGTCAGCCTCAGTCAGAAGCTGCAATCCCTGATAAAATTCTCCAAAGCTAGTTACAAAAACAAAATCGACAGATTCTAAAGACAACCACAAAGCATTCTATAGCTATGTCAAGAATCTCAATGGCAGCAATCAGATCTGCTCTGAGTTACAGCACAATGGCACTGAATATACAGACCCAACTGATATTGCCAACATCCTGGCAGATAGGTTCAGTGCTAACTTTACCCCCCTCTCACCCATTAAAGTGCCCATCTCTATACTGGAAGAATGCAAAGTTCCTGTAATCACAGCTGCACAGGTAAAAACTACACTCTCCAAAGCCAGGAACACAGCATCCATGGGACCAGACAACATCCCAGGCTGCGTTCTACATGAACTGCAGAATGAACTGGCACCACACCTAAGTACCATGTTCAATCATAGCCTCACCTCAGGCTTTGTGCCTGCTGAATGGCGCACAGCGACGGTTATCCCATTACACAAGGGGGGAGCCACCATGGACCCCGGGAACTAGTGCCCCATTAGCCTGATGAGCCTGGTATCATCATGGAACTTATAAACAAAGGCATTGGTAATCTCCAAACTCTGGACCACTACCAGTTTGGGTTTGTAAAGGCAGATCATGTCTCCTAAACCTGATAGACTTTTTTGAAGCAGTCACCAAAGATGTAGACAAAGGTAAGGTGGTTCACACAGCCTATCTAGATCTTGCCAAGGCTTTCGACACCAGCCCTCACTCTGGAAATATAAATAAACTCACTAAACTAGGTAGGAATCCCTATATCACAAGATGGGTAGCCAACTGGCTCACTGACAGAACCCTCACTGTGAAAGTAGCAGACTCCAAATCCGACTTCAGACCAATGACAAGTGGAGTACCACAGGGTTCAGTCCTGGGTCCTGTCCTGTTTGGTATCTACTTCTCTAAAGTACAGGCTAACACAGAAGGTCTTTGGCTAATGAAGTTCACAGATGACTGCAAACTAGGAGCCATAATCGAAACTACTAATGATGTGGACATCTTATAAAAGGGCCTCACTGAGACAGATGCCTGGTGTCAAAGCCATGGCCTCAAGCTCAATGCCAAAAAGTGCATTGTCATCCCCTTTGGTATAAACTCTGTACCCAAGAACTACAACATAGGCAGTAGTATACTTAACACCAAAAGTGTGATAAGAGACCTTGGGACACAGGTGGACAGTAATCTCTCCTTTGATAATTACATTGCCACAGTAGTCAGGGAATCTTTCTACATGGCACACCTCATCACAAAAGGTTTCTCATGCAGAAAAAAAGAGGTCATTGTTCCCATCTACTCATCACTCATTAGATCCATTATAGAGTACAATGCCCCTTACAAGACATCTACAACAACTGGACAGGCAGCAGAAATTCCCCACAAAGAGGATTACCGGCCTCAAACACATGCCCTATACAGACCATCTCAAAAAATTCCAGCTTTACTCCGTCGCATATCGCCTACTCAGAGGTGATCTCTGCCTAACATACAAAGCTACGTCAAACCCAGAGCTGTTGGACATGCTCCACTTAAAGAAATCCCAATCCCTCCGAGCTACATGCCCTAGGGACCTAAATCCTATCACCACAATAAACAGAACATGCCGGAGGGATAGATTCCTGTCTCAGAGACTTCCCATACTCTGGAATAAACTACCTATCTATTTCAAACAAAGCTCCTCATTAGCACTCTTCAAGAAAAATCTTGATGAGTGGATGGGAAATAGGAAATTCACCCCGGGGATCACTTCTGTGTCTCTGCTCAACAGTGGCACAGGAAAATAAATTTCTTGGGTGGCAAAAGCCAGGGTACCTTTTTGGCTGGGCTTGTATAGGCCCCAGGGCCAATAGCCTTGTACCTATCTATGAACTTATGAACCTATGAACCTTTGAGCCTTGCCTAAAAAAGGTAATATGGAAACAGCAAGAGCCTTGGTAAGTATTCAGAAGCATAGGGGTAACAGGTGCAAACCATCTCTAGCGAAGCAACAAGGATTGTCTATCATGTCATCACAGGCAGACAGAGGCTGGATCCCCTTTGAATGACACCAGAAGCTCAGCCAATTGTTGACGTTTATCATCTTTCTGTTATATTGCAGTATCATGTAGGTGAAGGTAAGATGCTACTCAAGGTCAGGGTCATACCAGCCCGGGCTACATGATCATAGAGCTACTATATATCTCTTGTCATGTTGTCCTGGGAGGTATGTCTCAGATCATTCACACTGACATGTACAAAGAACACGTCATATATGTACCTGTTCTGGAGTGATGTAAGTGCTTGTGTTATGTGGTGGATCATAGCACCTGACAGATAACTGACAGTAACCTTCCCCTTCTCCAGCTGAGTGAGTGGAACATCTGTGTGCCTGACTATGGAGTCACCTATTACTAGTGTGTTGGGTATGTTGTTTTGTCTTAGGGCCTGTTGTGAGGCACACTGCTTTGGTGTATTATGTGTTTTCTGGCGTGTGCTTGGAGGTGCATGTTGCTTGCTTGTCTGCTTAGGAGGACACTTTCTCTTTTTCTGATTAATATTTGTATTCTCTGAGTATGGTAATGTGTATTTATGTGTGTGTTTTGCTGGTACTTATATTATAGGTCTATGTGAGACTGTTGTTGTTGTGGTTGTATGACCCTACTCCTCTTGACTGTATTGTCCAATATTGGGTTGACAGAGCTTAGCCACTGGTTTGGCCCTGTGTGTGCCAGCATGTGGTGCATCAACCCATATATGATATGGTCATGGCCTATGCATACAATACACTCACAATACACCTAGTATGATAAGCCTGCTGAGGTTAGCAAATGTGAAAAAAACCTTTGGGCAAACTGTCAGCAAGTAATGTCTGTATTGCACCCTGTAACTCCATATTGCTTGCTGAAGTGTAAAGACATACTTAGTATGGATTAAGAACCCCGCACTTGCCAACTGTGTATGTGTGTGTCTGTCTCTCCCTGGAGAGAGAACAACCTTTTTGGAGACTACTCACACCTCTTAAAAGTGGTATACTCATCTTTGTCAAGTCTGATGATGTCACCATCCTACAAATATACCTGTGGAAAAATGAAACCCCAGTAATGTGTATAGTGTAAATGCATACTGCTGTAGTGGCATAATGTAGTTAGGTAGGGGTTTGAATCTTGCACTTGCCAACTGAGTGTGTGTGTCTCCCTAGGGAGAGCAGCCATTTTGGAGACTACTCACACCCCTTAAAAATGGTATACTCATCTTTGTCAAGTCTGATGATGTCACCATCCTACAAATATACCTGTGGAAAAGTGAAATCCAAACGATGTGTATAGCATGTTGTGTTAATGCGTACTGCTACATTATCATAATGTAATTAGGTAGGGGTTTGAATCCTGTACTTGCCAACTGTGTGTGTATGCCTGCCTGGAGAGGCACAACATTTTTGGAGACTACTCACACCCCTTAAAAGTGGTATACTCATCTTTGTCAAGTCTGATGATGTTACCATCCTACAAATATACCTGTGGAAAGGTGAAATCCAAGTAACGTGTATAGCATGTTGTGTTAATGCGTACTGCTGTAATATCTTAATGTAGTTAAGTAGGGGGTTGAATCCTGCACTTGTCAACTGTAAGTGTGTGTGTTTCTCTGGGGTGGAGAAACCTTTTTGGAGACTACTCACACCCCTTAAAAGTGGTATACTCATCTTTGTCAAGTCTGATGATGTCACCATCCTACAAATATACCTGTGGAAAGGTAAAATCCCAGTAATGTGTGTAGCGTGTCATGTTTATGTGTACTTTAATAGTATCATAACCTAGTTAGGTAGGGGTTTGAATACTGCACTTGCCAATTGTGTGTGTCTCCCTGGGGAGGAGCAGACTACTCACACCCCTTAAAAGTGATATACTCATCTTTGTCAAGTCTGATGATGTTGCCATCCTACAAATATACCTTTGGGAAAGCAACATCCCAGTAATGTGTATAGTGCATTGTGTAAATGCATACTGCTGTAGTGTCATAATGTAGTTAAGAAGGAGTTTGAATCTCACACCTACTGACTGCGTGCATGTGAGAGTGTGTGACACCATTGGCCGATGTTGTGTGGGTTTTGATTTTTCTAGTGCATGACATATCACAATGACAACTGTATGTAGATTACACATGTAAAGTAGCTGTGGGACAAAGCCATATACAAACATGTGACCTCAATTATTTCATAGGTGGGTAATCTGCTTTCTCCATGAAAGCATCTGTTATCTTTGCCAGAGCTTGCTGGTGCTTTCCAGACCTTAGGTCACTTCTGTATGCTTGTGACAAGCTTAGCCACTGCAGTAATCCCTGGGCTATGTCTTCTGTTTCACATTCACTCATCACGGTTTCTATTGAAGAGTGTGAGTGAGGGTTTATGCTTGAGGTATATTTGAATCCTGTTCCAAAGCAAGCAAAGTCTGGCAAAGATGACTAATCATTATAGGTGTGCAACAACCTCTGTGGATCTGCATGCAAACCCTTTATTGCTTATGTGTTCCAAAGAGGGATTTACAAAACCCTTTGGTAATGTGATTATCAAAGGAGAGATGACTAAACACATGGCTCTATGTATACATTAGTACCTGTTCCACATTTTGGGGGCTACTACCTATGTGGTAATCTGGGGATACTTTGTTTTCTAAAAGTGGATAATTATGCTTTCTTTGGCTTATAGCTTTACAGCATGAGTTTGACACCAGGTATCTGTCTCTATGATACCCTTTTGGAGGATGTGTGTGTCATCTGGAGAATAAAGTAAAGCCTACATTATGCATTTTCATCAAACATGGGCAGACATATCCCTACTGTGTTTGCTTGTACCTAAGAAAGCTATATGCCAAACAGGAGTGGTCCCAGGACTGAGTGCAGGTGAATGCCACTTGTTACTGGCATAGAATTGTACATGGAGGCTGCAAATGTTACTGAGTGTCCTACATCTGTGCGCCAGTTGTCAATCCATCATCTAACAATCGTTTATGGTCAGTCTGTTGAGGTTATATATAATACTAGAATGTGGGATGGGTATGAATTGCTGGTGAGCTATAGCTTGGCGGTGTTGACCTCCCCTCCTTCACCTATAGCCTTGTTAACTGACTTGAAGTCTACTATGTGTAGGAGCCATGATCTGGCCTTTAGAGAACCTAAGTGGGTATGGTGCAGTGTATGCAGGTTCATAATGTCTCTGTTAATGAGTTCCATAATGCTGTGCTCCATAGCCTTCCAAATAACATTTGTCTGGCTTATGGGGTGAGAGTTTCCAGGATCTCTTGTAGTTTTACCCTTAATCAATTTATGTTAACATTTGCACTGGGTGTGATGAGGGTTGACATGATTAGGAATAAGTATATTAGAGGGTCAGCCCTGGTTTGAAGGTTAGTAGACCAAGCCAGATAGGCAGGATTAAGTTGGTTTGTACATGTGCTGAGGAGGGATGCAGAGTATATTGTGAAATAGATGCTAAGGATGAAGCCACCAGGTAACAGGAAAAGAGGACTGCTTAAGATGAGGTTTATGGCTATGGTGAGAGAGGACATGCAGGTGGATGGTGTGATAGCGCAAGATGCAGAGGGCAGGAAGAAATGGAAACAGATGATCTACTGTGTCAACCCCTAATGGGAGCATCCGAAAGGAGAAGAAGAAGATGTAGCTCAACCCTTGTGGACTGTGAACAGCATTACCATGCGTCATTCCACAAGTATGTAACCTGTATAGAGGCTGCATCTGGACAGAGTGTTTAGGTGAGTGGTGACTTCATATGTCAGCTTGTGTATGACTCAGCCAGGGACACTGTCCAGTACCATTGCCACTGTGGTTTGGACATTGGTAAATAGATGTGTTAACTAGAGTGTCTGTGAATCATCAGGTTTTACATTCTTCAGGTCTGGAAATATGGCCCTTGTGTAACGACAGGGTGGTGAAATCCGCATTCAAATTGTCTGACAAGAAATTGGTAATGTCAGTCAGATAAGCGTACTTTGTGACCATTTACATTAACTGTGACCTGATCTGATATTTCCCCTGTAGATTATAAACAACACTAAAGAAAGCTTTAATGTTGTCTTTGCAATCCTTGCCATTTTGTATTTTGAAGCTTGCCTTGTATGTTTAATGAGGGCTTGTATTTTCCCAATGATACTGACCAGAGAGGTTATCCCTTCTTGGTATGTAACTCTTTTTTGGTACAACTTCACACCTTCTATTATATATTTAGATTATGGCAGGGGTCCATGAGACTAATGCACTTTTACTGTATAAGTGAGAATTCTTGTGTTTGTGATAGCACGGTCCATGCAACCCTGTAGGTGAACAGTGTGCATTACTAAAGGATTATGCAGCTGGGACAGTGTTAACCTTAGTAATGCAAACCAATGACAGATAGCGACAACAGCATCACCCACAGCACAGTGTCAACCCGTGTCATACACACACATGTGTATTCAAGTTCCAAAATGTGTGTAGTACAATGCATACTGGCCACCAATAGAAACTATGGAGTGTTAACATTGGCCAATACAGGGCATGTCACCCTGCCTATGTGTCCAATATGCGTGTACATGCAGACAGTGCACCTCCACCATGTTCACAAATGGACACCTGCAAACGTGTGTTGCACACACCCCACACTTAATGTCTACTGTGTAACGCATGCTGACACAACTACACATATCAGCCAAGTGGCACATGGGCAAACAAAACACAATTGGAATAAACACTGGTGAAAGCAATACAACATTGCTAATTACAGCTTTAATGCATCATGCCTGCTCAGCTACACCTTCAAGGATATCATTACACTTTACTGCTGACAACATGCTACACATCCAACCATTGCTATACTTTATTAAAGTCACCCTGTGCATCAGCACCATGTTAGCCTGTTCCTGCATCAATGTTGCAGATGACAGGAGGTGGCACAGGTTTCATCATATAGACAGGGTGTGTTGTTGGTTTTCCAGAGGCCTACACTGAGCCATACAATCAACATGTGTATGTGAGTGTGTGTGTGAGTGCCATGAGTACTGTTATGGGCCAATGCTGATGTCATGTGTGCGGGTATGTGTTTGCCCTAGGTTTCTGGTTTATGTGTGTGTGTCTGCATGCACACAGTTCCACCATGTGGCTGCCATATACGGGGATTTGTGAGACAGCTACAGACTGTACCTGGCAGGCTTTACAGATCACCATCTCTGGCCATGGATACGGAACCTGTGCCTGGCAGGGCTGCTACAGACAGTATCAGGTACTAATCCAGATTGGGTACTATTCAAAGAGGTTGACAAATGTCCACTGGATCCAGGTCCCTGCTGGGACTGGCCAGAGCCACACACACGTGGTCTGCTAGGATGGTCTATGGACAGCCCCCCCCAACATTGCTGGAGCTGGTACTGGCACTATGGGAGCGGCTGTGACTTGCTCGACATCCACGGTGACCTCCAGCTGGTGATGTTGCTGGCATACTTCCACATCGACGTCTCAACTGTCCCGCACTGTCCTGACACATGGACATGACA
Organism: Protopterus annectens; assembly: GCF_019279795.1. Classification (NCBI taxonomy): domain Eukaryota; kingdom Metazoa; phylum Chordata; order Ceratodontiformes; family Protopteridae; genus Protopterus; species Protopterus annectens. Next base: position 1,849,168,537 of record NC_056739.1, on the reverse strand, counting down.
TTGTGGAGGACATCTAATGTCTCACCCCAACGTCTATCAATGACCTCAGTGTAGTTACATATGGCACCTGTTAGGTCACGGATACTGTCATTTACAGAGGTGTAATGAGCCCTCTGTGCCCTTAGCCCCTGTCTGGTGTACCACTCCATTCGTGTCTGTGCCTCCATGACAACCTGGAACATGCGTGTGGTAGAAAGAGGTGTGGCACATCTGCCAGGGGCATGATGACCAGCAGTGCTCTGATGAGAACTCCTGGGCATCTGCCTATGTGGTACCATTCCAGACATCTGGCTATGGCTGCTGTGTCCTGATACATGTGCCATAGATACCACACTGTCCTGGCCAGTGCCAACCGTACACTGTCCCTCAGCTAAGGGCAATGGTGATGATGGATGTACAGGCAGTATGACTGTGTGCATGGATGGGGTGGAGACTTGTGTACTCTCAATTGGTGGCCCAACAACAGACCTTGACAAACCTGCCTGTGCCTCAACACACCTATCCTCATGATCGCTGTCTGTTTCTGTGACATCAGGTTTCCTGCTGTACTGAACCAGCCCCACCAGACCTGTGAGAGGAAAACAGGAAACACACTTTAAGACCTGAACATGACTTCAGACCACATGCACACATGCACACATCTGCACATGTACACATGCGCACATGCACACATGCGCACATGCACACATGCAAACATGCACACACACAAAACTACACTCCTCCCGAAAGCAAACACACACAACACCAGCAATCACAGAACATACAGAATAGCAGGTGATGGTGGGGTACAGTATCACAAGCAAAACAGTCATATCACACATGTCAGCATGCAGGACATGTGTTGCTCAACAGCATGCAGTGCAAGTGTAGTCAGTCCTTGTTACTAACAGTATATATGGCTTTGATGCATGTGTTTTGTTATTAGGTGATGGCCCTCCCCCTGGAACACAATGCATACATGGACACAACATTGCTGTGCAGGGATTCATAACCCTGTGATGTACTGTGCACCATAACTCACAGGTGTACATACCATTGCTGGATGTGTATCTGTGTGTCAGATAGGTATCCAATGCTGATTACAGCCTCTGTGTCTTTAGCAAATAATTGTGGACACATTTTTAGCACATGCATGATGAGTATTCACACAGCATCATCAGTGGTGCATGGATAATTGATGGAATACCATTCGGCCACATACAAAATGTACGGTACATATGGTGAGTGTAGATCATATTGTGGACATGCCAGTCTCATCCATGACATGGCATGCTAAAACACAACTGCATATTTAAACACTACACATACCCAATATGTGTCATATGACCTAACCACTCAATAGCATCACAAGACATATATGTGTCAGTTGTGCAAATGGTGATTGGTATGCATACTGTTTAGAGGTGCATATGTGTGCACACATGCATCATTATGGTGTGTAGCAATGACAGCTATGTGTAGTACTGTAGTTACAATAACTGGATGGGATATAGTACCACAGACCATCATCATGAAGCATCAGGTTGTCACTCAAGGCTACAAATGTTTCACAAACCAGTACTAATCATGTTGAGCCAGAACTGTACTACCTTGGCCAAATTCATCATTTCACAACCAGTTGTTATGTGAGCTTGTAAGGACGCCAATAAAGAGCATTACCTGACATGAATATGTAGTGTGTTGCAGAATGTTTAAATGCCCCCAAGATAGGCCTCTACCCCTCATGTATATTAAGTGTAATGTGTGGATGAAATTTTGGATACTGGAGTGTGTCTTTACAGAGGGTTTGGGAATCCTTATGTGTAGCATGTTCAAATGCTCTGTGTATGACATAGATGTGTATGTTATGTGCATGTTGAGTATCAACTGTGCCTATCCAATATTCACTACAGTCTAGCTACATTTGTTTGAGATGGTCTGGGTATTGCATGTGTTTGAGGCAGCTAATCACATTAGTGAGATGTGGGTGCTCATACACCAAACATGCACAGCATGCATTATGGGTAGGTGTGTTACATGTGTACATGGCCTACACCTTAACTATGACATGCACTTTTTATTTACAATAATAAATGTAGAACACACTCACCAGCATCTGTCCGCTGCCTTGATGTCACCCAGCGGTGCCTACACAGAGATGAGACAGTTTGTCAGAGGCCACAACTGTGGCATTGTTACTGTGTGTTTGCAATCTTACAGTACAACAACAGCTTACATTCACAGGGCTACAGATTATGTTCCAAATGATCAGTATTGCACAACAACAGGCTCCACATCTTTGAACGACACACTCCACATCTCACATATGCATGATCTCCCAATACAGATAACAGTAGTCTACAGATATGCCATGTTACCTGCATGCTCAATGTGTGCTTGCTGGGTGGCTCAAACCTCCATCATGGTGTATGTCTGCTGATGTTGTTTTTGGGCAGGTGCCACCAGGCTCATGAGCAGCTCCTCGACTCTGGTGAGGGGGGGATGGATATTAACACCACCCCCTGCTGCAAGCTGTTGTCTACGCACATCAGCGGCACACTGATGGACATGTCTGACAAGATCACTGCAGTGGTGGCATACCTGCTCATATGTCCGGTTTTGCAGGTCTACCTTATTGACCCTGCGGACAAAATCTTGCCACATTGCAGTGCACTCCTGCTGGTCCTGGCTGGTTCGTGAAAACATGACATGGTAGTGTTGAATCATACTGCTAGTAATGATATCATCTTCAGCACTACTGTAACTTGGATTCCTGTGGTGGGCCATGATCCCTGGAAGACATAAATACAAAAATATGTCTGAGCAAGTCATATGGCACGTTTAACATTATACAGCACAGATATCACTGAACTGACATATATAACAACCTATAAGCTAACCGAGAGTGAAACACTGTAACTGCCACTTATCACTGCTCACCCCACAACTGCTTGAAAGTGCCTTGCTCACTCTTTTTCTAATGAACCATGTTCTGCACAACAACAAAATAAAATCACTATATAAGACTATAAAAGAGTACCTGGCACACTGTATGCAACACAATGCACCACCTAGCCACAGCAGATATACATCAAGCTGATATGTAAAGAAATATATCATCCATCGCAATCAGTGTAAGGTCCAGTAAATTCATTACTATTATACCACACAACTTGTTAATGCCAAACCTGTGGCCAAAATATGTGCACAACTGGGAATATAGGTCACATACTGCTGTAGTACACTATGAATGTTGCTAGATACGCAGTAATATGTATTACCACACATATGTCAAAGGACATGTTACAGACATACCCACACACACATCAGACATAATTACAGGACACAAATGTAAGACAACCCAGATAAGCTTTCAGTGTGTACTATACAGTACTTTGTGTCAGTACTTACACAACCTTATTCTTGAGAAATGTAATCTGTGATGAATACAAGGACCACACAAAACAGTGGATGCAAGCAATGTGGACATACACCATACTTTGCTGTACAGGCCCAGAGCTTCAGTTAGTACTACAGTACACACAGGGTTTGCATTCAACATCGGTACCAATCAATAATCATAGATGTAGTGCTTTAGCCTCCAATGACACACCCTAGTTAAAACCAAGGGACTTAATCACACTGTATGCAATAGCACTTGTTCTGCCTAGCAACAGAACACACAGCTTTTGCTAGGATCTAAGCAAGAACCCATAATACCATAACATAAAGAGTTTCCCACTAAGCTATCCCACAGATACAGATCTTTGATGTGTTCACAAACATAGTGACCATCACAGTCAGTCAACAGTACAGAGAATCTATTGCAACAAGTAGATGTAGGTGTGTATGAGTATATATATATATATATATATATATATATATATATATATATATATATATATATATATATATATATATATATATATATATATATATATATATATATATATATGTATATATACATATACACATCCATTTGTCTACATATATATATATATATATATATATATATATATATATATAGGCACATATACATTTCACCTTTCATAGTGAGAATATCAATTATACAAAGGATGTAAGGTGTACAGTAATGTAATAATATCGCACAGTCTTGGGATAAATGTATTGAAGGTGTTCACAGCCCAGGTAGCTTTAGCAGGCCTTACTGGCTTCAACATTGCAAACTGAACAAACCACCCACAGTGTTTAACCCCACATGTCATATACCAGCACTGTATGCTGCCTTGTTTTCACACACTAAAACCTACATACAAATATGCGCATACTAACCTTCACCAAAATATATATCTCCCCCCTTCGCAAACAGTTGCAATATGTCCCCTGCTCTATGCACATATACAGATGTGAATATATATGACACATATATATTTCTCCGTATGTGTGTGGCATACACACACATGGTCCACACTGTTGTAAGTCCCTGGACCTCACAGCTGAACTGTTGGGCCTTGCTGCAACACAAACAGGTGTCACATATGAGCACAGACTAACATTAGGGGGGTATATATGGCAACAGATGCTAGATAAGCATACTAGATTGTTGCAGCAGTTGTCAATACTAAGCTACGCTTTAATATGACTATCATGCATGTGTTGTTCTGTCATACCCATGTTTATATAATGTCAGCGCGAATCCCCCCAACAGCCATTGGCTACATTACTGTACAGAACACAGAGGGTTTGGGAATCCTTATGTGTAGCATGTTCAAATGCTCTGTGTATGACATAGATGTGTATGTTATGTGCATGTTGAGTATCAACTGTGCCTATCCAATATTCACTACAGTCTAGCTACATTTGTTTGAGATGGTCTGGGTATTGCATGTATTTGAGGCAGCTAATCACATTAGAGAGATGTGCGTGCTCTTACACCAAACATGCACAGCATGCATTATGGGTAGGTGTGTTACATGTGTACATGGCCTACACCTTAACTATGACATGCACTATTTATTTATAATAATAAATGTAGAACACACTCACCAGCATCTGTCCGCTGCCTTGATGTCACCCAGAGGTGCCTACATAGAGATGAGACAGTTTGTAAGTGGCCACAACTGAGGCATTGCTACTGTGTGTTTGCAATCTTACAGTACAACAGTTTACATTCACAGGGCTACAGATTATGTTCCAAATGATCAGTATTGCACAACAACAGGCTCCACATCTTTGAACAACACACTCCACATCTCACATATGCATGATCTCCCAATGCAGATAACAGTAGTCTACAGATATGCCATGCTACCTGCATATTCAATGTGTGCTTGCTGTGTGGATCAAACCTCCATCATGGTGTATGTCTGCTGATGTTGTTTTTGGGCAGGTGCCACCAGGCTCATGAGCAGCTCCTCCACTGTGGTGAGGGGGGGATGGATATTAACACCACCCCCTGTTGCAAGCTGTTGTCTACGCACATCAGCAGCACACTGATGGACATGTCTGAGAAGATCACTGCAGTGGTGGTGTACCTGCTCATATGTCCAGTTTTGCAGGCCTACCTTATTGACCCTGCAGACAAGATCTTGCCACATTGCAGTATGCTCCTGCTGGTTCTGGCTGGTTTGTGAAAACATGACACGGTAGTGCTGAATCATACTGCTAGTGATGATATCATCTTCAGCACTACTGTAACTTGGGTTCCTGTGGTGGGCCATGATCCCTGGAAGACATAAATACAAAAATATGTCTGAGCAAGTCATATGGCACATTTAACATTATACAGTACAGATATCACTGAACTGCCATATATAGCAACCTATAAGCTAACCGAGAGTGAAACACTGTAACTGCCACTTATCACTGCTCACCCACAGCTGCTTGAAAGTGCCTTGCTCACTCTCTTTCTAATGAACCATGTTCTGCACAGCAACAAAATAAAATCACTATATAAGACTATAAAAGAGTACCTGGCACACTGTATGCAACACGATGCACCACCTAGCCACAGCAGATATACATCAAGCTGATGTGTAAAAAAATATATCATCCATCGCAATCAGTGTAAGGTCCAGTAAATGCATTACTATTATACCACACAACTTGTTAATGCCAAACCTGTGGCCAAAATATGTGCACAATTGGGAATATAGGTCACATACTGCTGTAGTACACTATGAATGTTGCTAGATACACAGTTATATGTATTACAACACATATGTCAAAGGACATGTTACAGACATACCCACACACACATCAGACATAATTACAGGACATAAAGGTATGACAACCCAGATAAGCTTTCAGTGTGTACTATACAGTACTTTGTGTCAGTACTTACACAAGCTTATTTTTGAGAAATGTAATCTGTGATGAATACAGGGACCACACAAAACAGTGGATGCAAGCAGTGTGGACATACACCATACTTTGCTGTACAGGCTGTATAGGCCCAGAGCTTCAGTTAGTACTACAGTACACACAGGGTTTGCATTCAACATCGGTACCAATCAATAATCATAGATGTAGTGCTTTAGCCTCCAATGACACACCCTAGTTAAAACCAAGGGACTTAATCACACTGTATGCAATAGCACTTGTTCTGCCTAGCAACAGAACACACAGCTTTTTCTAGGATCTAAGCAAGAACCCATAATACCATAACATAAACAGTTTCCCACTAAGCTATCCCACAGATACAGATCTTTGATGTATTCACAAACATAGTGACCATCACAGTCAGTCAACAGTACAGAGAATCTATTGCAACAAGTAGATGTAGGTGTGTATGAGTATATATATATATATATATATATATATATATATATATATATATATATATATATATATATATATATATATATATATATATATATCAATTATATAAAGGATGTAAGGTGTACAGTAATGTAATAATATCGCACAGTCTTGGGATAAATGTATTGAAGGTGTTCACAGCCCAGGTAGCTTTAGCAGGCCTTACTGGCTTCAACATTGCAAACTGAACAAACCAGCCACAGTGTTTAACACCACATGTCATATACCAGCACTGTATGCTGTCTTGTTTTCACACACTAAAACCTACATACAAATATGCGCATACTAACCTTCACCAAAATATATATCTCCCCCCTTCGCAAACCGTTGCAATATGTCCCCTGCTCTATGCACATATACAGATGTGAATATATATGACACATATATATTTCTCCGTATGTGTGTGGCATACACACACATGGTCCACACTGTTGTAAGTCCCTGGACCTCACAGCTGAACTGTTGGGCCTTGCTGCAACGCAAACAGGTGTCACATATGAACACAGACTAACGTTAGGGGGGGTATATATGGCAACATATGCTAGATAAGCATACTAGATTGCTACAGCAGTTGTCAATGCTAAGCTACACTTTAATATGACTATCATGCAGGTGTTGTTCTGTCATACCCATGTTTATATAATGTCAGTGCTAATCCCCCCAACAGCCATTGGCTACACTACTGTACAGAACACAGTTAGCATGGATCAGATCTTTGCTATTTAATGCTGAGCTACACATTTCACAGGTATGCCCCACTGCCCACAGGTACACACAGTATTGTTCATAGCAGTAGTTAAGCAGAACATCTGTGCATAAAGAAGTACTGCTGCCACATATGAATGTTTCACATTATGTAGACTATTCTTCAATAACATCTACTACATGCCAGTAAATACATATGTGTCACATACCTTTCCTTTGTATAATTTGGTAATATTTCTTTTTCTTTTTCCTTTTTTCTCTCTCTCTCTCTCTCTATCTCTCTGTCAGTCTCTGCAATAGAGTGATTGAGTTTGTTGGTAGAGATTGCAGCCTGCTTTTGTAGGAATTTGGACATGAGCATATGATGGCCTCTGCACCAATTAGTGGCCACCATTTGCTAATTGCATGCAGCCTGCTGTGTAGTAATTGCAGTAATCACTGTCATAGCAACCCAGTACTATAAATTGCTGACTCATGTATGCGTGGCCCTTTCAGCTTTCCAAGATGGAGATCATCCTTGTTTACTGTGGACATCATTATTTAAGACAGAAGGTTGGTATAGTTCTTATATCAAAAGCCAGGGGTGTAGCCAGATATTTACATTTTGTACTCAGACCTAATGTTGCTGCTTCCAGTACCCACTTGTCAGTGTAGAAATGTACTCACCCCTCAAAATGCTACCCCAAGATACATGGAAAGATGTACTTTCTTTTCAACTGTTACAATTAACTGACATACAAAACTAGTTATAGCGATGTATTCCTATGGCACAAGAATTGCTTGTGAACTGCTATACTGTGAATATTCATTTACTCAGTTCTAAACAGTTTGTGCTTTTTTAGTGTTGACATTAGCACGAGCTGCTCAGAAAAACTAGACACATTTCAGTACAGTGAATATGCTTACCTACATCATTGGTAGACCCTGCACACACAGGTATATTCTACATTTGGGTAGGGTTGCAGAAGTGCAGAGAATGTAAGTAGTATTGTGTGGATTTTATCTTGCTGGACTTAAAAGGTTGCTGTGTACATATTAGTTTATCAAGGCAAGTAGTCTGTCTGCGTAACTCCCAACTGTGGACCTATCCATATGATAGCCAGAGAATAGCCTATTATTTTTTGTCTGTGCACCACACAGGTCTTTTCAGCAATAGAGCAATGGCATTCTTACAGTTGGTTGCTACCAGTACATGGCTACATCCATTTGTATTTCAGTGTTGTATTCCTACATAAGGGTATGCTTCCGAAACTCCTTCCAAAGCTATTTGCACAGTGTGTAACAGCAGAAAGGCTAATATGCCTCTGTGTTTCTGCCTCTGCCAGCCCTCTGAATCAATCAGGTACATATTTGAACACAATCAGGGAAAAGTCAAGAAAAAGACAGGGACAGTCTGGGACACCTTTAAAATATTAGTGCCATTAAGATGAAACATTGAGAGAATCAGAACATATGAATTAATACACCTTTTCTGAAGTAAAAGAAGTGTCTAACTCTTAATTATTGTCATTATTCATTAAGTGTAATTCACCACCTTTCTGCCCAAAGTCAGTAGTTTTAGGCGGGATTCGGGGGGACAGAGCTAAAATATGGGTCAAAATCAGGGACATCCCTGAAAATTAGGGACAGTTGAGAGGTATGGCCTCTGCCCTAAACAGATATGCCTGTGTTTGTCCTGCTATGATACTGTGTGGGGTTGTAAGGTGATGGTGTAACATTGTTTCCTGCTAGAATGGCTGCTTCTCTTATCACAGTCATGTAATGTAATCCCACAACAACTATTGGTTAACATCCACAGAACAAGTTGTGTGGTATGGTATTCCTAATTTTCCTTTACATTCACTCATTCTGATGCATGATATAATTATTTAAGCACCAAATTGATGTATAGTTTCTGTGACTTACTGGTACTTCATGTTGTGTAGTGTGTGCAAGGTCCGGGATTCGAGACTTACAGAGGTGTTTTATTTTGCTCCTGAGCAGAACAAGGGCCCTCACATACAGAGTGACTAAGGCACTTTTAAGCAGTTGTAAGCAGGCTTGTGCGGGTTTACGCAATGCTTAACATTGCTTAGCCAAGCGCAAACATGCTTAGCCAAGCACTAACAAGTGCAAACCTGCGCAAACCCACTCACTACTGCTTAATAATGCTTACTCCCGCTCACCCCGTGCTAATTTCTTTGAAAGAAAAGAAAAATGGGGAGATAGGAAAGTGGTGAAAAAGGGGCACAAAGAGGGAAAGACAGTATAGAAAAAAAGCTCGGGATATGCAGGACAGGTGTAGGGAAGGTCCATAGCTGCCCATTTCTTCAACAGCAACAGCTTTGCATATGCAATACATTTGGAGGTAGATATGAAACTTTCAACCCCTAAGAAATGAGTGAGGACAACAAAGTATGTTGTAATGCCAATTAAATAACATTTCATGTGTCCAGTGGACATGTGTGCAAATTGGGCAGCTATGTATGGGGCGTCATTTTTTTTTTGGGAGCAGATTGCCCTTTTTTTTTCAGGTGAGAGTGGAATGTGGGGTAGGGGAAGTAGGTATATTTGGGGAGGTAGGTTGGGCAGGTAAACAGACAAGACAAACAAGACACATACAGAGGCAGTATATGACACATGTGGTGGGTGCACACCTTTGACGGGGAGGGATGTTTGGAAATCGCAAGCCCATGAGCCCCCAGATGGAAACTGGGACTGAGGTCCCCACCCATGGGCAGTCACCACTGCACCTTCATGGCCCAGAGGGTGGCTGTGCTGGTGGCTATGTAGGAGGGGCAGGTTGACCCGGGAGTTGCGCCACTCGGGCCTCAAGCTGGCATAGAGGTTCTGCAACAGAACATTCAATCTCTCTATGCACCACAGCCCAGACTGTTCGAAGGGTGATAGGTGCCCCTCCGCCCATGCTTGCACAGGGGAGGGGCTGAGTCCCATCCCCTGCAGCACTTCCACATGAAGGTGGCACAGGGAAAACAGAGGAGGCGTTCCCAGGCTGGGCACCAGATTTGCTGTGCCAGATGCCATGGCCAGCTGAGGTGGGACAGGTGGGTCCGCTGGGACCGGCCTTCCCATACAAACTATGTTTTAGAGAGGTTTAATAAATATATGGGTTAGGAACAGTCAACAGCATTCCCAATTAGTTATAACAGCATGCAGAAGTATTCCTATTAAACCAACACACCAGATTTTCAACAGTTGAAAGGCAAGCATAACATATGCATATATAGAACAATAGTGGACATTACAACAGCATGCAGGTTTAATTGATGGCAACAGGCCACCAATATTGTGGTATTTTAACAGGGCACATGCATAGAAATAAATGCAAATATTTATAAACCAATAGGACATATGTCCCAACAAATGTTTTGAAATTAGACATACCGATTGAGGTGTGGAATTGCATTTTTTATGCACATGCAGTAGGGTGGGAAAAGATAGCTCAATTAACAACTTATATATCCTTCTAGTTTTCACTACATTCCTATTAACTGCAGTTATATGTCCCTTACATGTATTATTACACTACCCAATGTTCTTATATTGTGCAATTGGATTTTGCTAGATCATTATATACATGAGCTGTATCTTACATACAAACTTTCCAAGATGCAGATGTTACTGCAACATATTTTGAGAATTGCTCACACACACTACTGCTAAGATGATACACTGACAGATCTACTTGTATATAATTATCTAGATATGTTCAGCTGAAAGCATCAGTTACATGTTAACAGCTCCCTACATTTCTAGCAGCACACTGACATTTGTGGGGAACACAATACCAAGCTACTCATGTGCCAGATTAAGCTGTACGTGCTGGCCATGAACCAACGGTTGAGGGCTGTAAATATGCATAAAAGCTACTGGCACTCCCTTCATCCACATTATATGGGCCTACCCAAGTGTGGGTTGACACTGCTTAATACAACAGTACTATTTGTAGAATGCAACAGTACAACAACATATCAAAGAAAATTACACAGACGCACTCCAGGAATTATACATTTATAAAGGAGTATTACACCTTTATTTATTGGGTTAAATGACTTTTTGAAGGCTCTCTCATTTATTTTATATAACAGTATATGCAAAATACTTACTAACCTGCCTCATGATGCAGCCTTTGCAGCCTATCTTCATGGGCTTGCAGGTTCATAGCTCAGTAGTCACCTGCAGCTGTGAAGTAAATGCAGTGATACTGAGACATACCTATCCATAGTATAGGCAAGCATGGCAATTCTTTACTTAATACAATGGCTACTTACTCAGTACTGGGGCATTAAGCATTGTACGGGATTCCTGGATCCACTGGTCCATTTCATCCCCCCTACGTCGCTTCAGGTCAGAATGATGGTGCCTGACCAGCTCACCAGTCCGAGGAACACCAGTGGCACTGGTGAGATCACGGGCAAGATGGTTCCAGGCCTCCACTTTATATTGGGTACCCTGGTACTGGCCCCGCAGGAGTCTTTCCTCGTGTTTGTGGACGAGGAGCCAAACCATAATTTTGGTCTCCTGGATGCCCCAGCATTGCGCTCTAAATCGAGTGCCTTCACCAACACCAGCCATGCTGACTGCAGAAGGAAGCTACAACCAGTTATAGCAAGTATTCCCACCTGTGGAGCTTAAATATGCCTCATTTCCCACACTTATTTGTGATTAGCCAGTTTTGTAAAAACTCAGCAGTAGGCATGCCTGCTTAGCTGATGTTGGCAATGTTTAAAATTCCTTTGATAGATATGTGTCTGTTGAAAGTGCATGTTTGTGAAATGCTGTCATGGCTTAGTGGTTAAGTACTGTGACTATAATGCACAGTATCTTGAGTTCGAGCCCTGTCACTGCTTTTTATTTTCCTGCTGAGCAGACCTGACTGGTTAAGGAACAGTAAATCAGGTGTGAGCTTGTTTAACTGACTTTGCTCAACTTTGCTCGACTTTGCCTGATGTTGCACTGGTTAGCGCGGTGCACAGCTACGCGCAAATACGTTATGGTTGCGCTGGTTAGCGAGGTGTGCAGCTACGCGCAATTATATTTAACTATGCTCAATAATGGTAAAATGTGCTTAGCAGTGCTTTATATTGCTTAAAATAGGGTACTCATGCCTCAGAATGCATAACCATTTCAACTTCATATATATATATATATATATATATATATATATATATATATATATATATATAATTCATTCACTACTACATTTAACATTTCAATGCTTTTTACAAAACTTACACATAAAAAATGTCAGGAAATATTTTTGCATACAGATTTCCCACAGAAAAGAGAATATGTAGTAGTGGGACTCAAACCGGGAATGCCTTCTCTTTGTGCGAAGGCTCTAACCACAGCACTATCACTATGCTGTCTAGTTTGCATATATTTTTCTTATTATCCTCTTCTGGTGTCTAAGCTGCTAACTGTAGCCAAGCAATGGGCAAACCCACGCAACTACGGGCAGCTATATCAGATGAAAATATTTTTATTTTTAATTTTGTAAGTTGTTTAACATATGGTTGAGTGTAGTGTTACATTGTACACGTGAGCGGACTTGCTCATGTAACTGGAAATTGTGGCATTTCTTCATTGCAGGGCATGGATTTTTGGACTGCTCGGCAGTCTGACACACCCCCTACACTTGTCCACGCTCTGTGTAAGCTTTAGAGTTGAGGTAGCACGTCCTCATTAATATGCATGGCGCGCTGCTATCATACTCTTACACTTACACTGCCGCTTCCGTGTAAGAGTAATCTAGTCTTACACAGAAGATTAGTAAATCCAAGGGAATGTCTCTCCTCCCCTAAGCCCCTTCATTTTCCCATCAGTTTCTTGTGATGGACTAAGTTAAAGCTGTACCAATGTCAGGAAGTACGATATCATTCAGGTTTCCATTGTCATGTCCCAGTTTAACCCTGATAAAAACTGTCAGAATGTGAAAGAGAAAATGTTTACAAAAGCACTCTATTGAAGATGCATGTAAATAAAATAGGATTGACTCTATTTTTTTAAACTACAGCTGAGCTAAGCAGTAAGTACAATACAACATGATTTCACTTACAGGTCAGTGACCATGTTACCCCTAAACTGGACGTGCGCAAGTGGTCTAGCACTGTTGCTGTAAGTTCCCAGCCCCCATATGCAAATTACCCCATTTGCAGGTGAAAACTATGCAAATGAGGTAAATCTGCTATCCAGGAAGCAGGAATCAGGGCGTGCAGGACTAGCGTAATATGTAGAAATGTACTCGGTTAGTTACCGAGTACGGTACTGCAAAATCCAAAATGGGGACATGACAGCTCCAAATAAAGGCTGCATATCATTGAGGAAGCATGCCAATGGCCAAGTATAAGACCATTGGCATTGCAAACAATGCAAAATGTACAAAATACAACTTTATTATATGTCCGCCGATCATGGCTGTTGAAGCATAGGGCAGTGGCGGGCAAACAGGATCGGTGGGGAAATAAAAAAAATACACCTAAAAAAAAGCAGACTAATTAAAATCAATATTTCGCCATGCAAGTCAGTGGCAGGCAAAAGACAACCTGGCCAGTGAATAGTATTTGCTAAGGGCGGAGGCACAGTGTGACACATGTAACTATGCATTAGTAGGCAATCCTATGCAAATGAGGGAAGGATAGTGAACCCCAGTTTTCCCCAGCATGTGAGGCAGGTCCCAAAAGTGTAAGAGTATGAATAGCTGAGTGCAAGGCTAGGAGGTAGGTGACATCATGGGTGGGTGTGTCAGGCATACTGTAAGCGGATTGGAGCCCTGTGGCTCAGGTATGCTCCCAGCTTAGCACAGCCAAGCTAGAAGGTGTGTCTAAACCTGCCAAGCACTCTTTACAAAGTGTAAGTGAGTGTGCACACCATGCACTGGGATTTACAGGAAGAAAAAAGAAGTTAAACCAGGAAACAGCAGTAGTGTGCACATCCGGGTACTCTGTTTGCACGACGTGGCCTGGGGTCCAAACAGAAGGGCAATGGGAAGGGAAATCAGCAGTAGGAAGGTAATCAAGGAGAACTAGCATATCTGGCAGGTGAAATGTATCAGAAGCAGCCAATTACACAGGAAACAGCCCAGCCCAGAACACTACTATAAACTAAGCAAACACCTTTCCCACTGTTTTTCCCATACTTTACACTACCGGTGTATACAAGTGGGGAAATTTTAACAAACAAACCTACAAAATGAGAAGGGCTGCAGCAGGCAACATAGAACAACATATGCTAAAGGCTGAGGGTGGTGAGGATGGGCATGCTGCCGAACAACCCACAGTGAGGAGACGGTGAAGAGTGCACATACCCAGGGTAACCTACCAGAGGCTACATGAGCTGGATATAGTAGACCACTATAGGGTTGACAAAGACCTCCTACAGCAAGTACTTGAGCTGTGCCGGCCACACCTGACACACAAAACCGAACGAAGGAAACCCATCCCAGTGGATACCAAGGTATGTGTAGGCCTAGGTATACTAGCCACAGGTACCTCCCAAAGCACAACTGTGGATAACATGGGGATCTCACAGACATCAGCATCCAGAGTATTCCACCAGTTCCTGGATGCCATGTCAGCACATGTCAGTGAGAAGGTATATTTCCTCAACACCCATGAGGTGTTGACCAGCAATATGCATCTCTTCCACCAAATAGCAGAATACCCTGGGGTAGTGGGTGCTATAGACTGCATGTACATACACATCATTGCACCACCCGGTGAGCAGGGTAGGGCATACATCAACTGCAGGGGCATCCCCTCCATCAACTGCCAGGTCATATGTGATGCCCAGGGCATTATAATAAATATGTGTGCTGGCTGCCCTGGAAGCAATGATGATTCCCACATATGGCATCTGACGCAGCTGTACCAGAGATTTGCCAATGGGGACACCCCCTATGGTCACCTAGTGGGGGATGCTGGGTACACACTGGAGACGTGGCTGATGACAGCCATCAGAAATGCACACACACCTGAACAATAATACCATAATGAGGCACACTCACAGGCTAGATATATAATAGAGTGTGTGTTTGGGATGCTCAGGTCATGGTTCTGGTGTCTGGACTCATCCAGTGGAGCCTTGCAGTATTCACCAGCTATATGTACCCAAATTGTTATGGTATGTGCAATGCTACACAATATGATCCTGTGGAAACAGCTGCAGCAGGAACAGCATTGGGCAGGGCCACACAGCCCCCCACCAATGCCAAGGCCTGCACAGGCACAGAGTCACCCGGAGGAGGAAGAACCTGAGCCTGCCCCAGTAGGCAGAAGGAGGCGTGCCCAGTATGCCCTAGCCTTGGCAAAGAGGCAACGCATAGCACATGCACTGACACAGTAGGGTCCCAGGGAATGACACCTCTCTCCGACTTGCACATACTGTAAAAGGGATGCCAAACATGACATCACCTGTGCTCATCCATGTATAGGAAGTGTACTATGTGCATCCAACATACGCAGCCCTCCAGCACCATCCACAAGTCTAGCACACCCACAAGGTAAGTCAATCAACCTACCAATTGCCAAATGGTGAAGAATGTGATGTCACTTGTAGCTATGGCATGGATGTGAGCATGCAAGGGAATTGGGTGGCTGAATGTTATGGCAGCAGAAAACAGACACCCATAGTGGCACCCTGACATGTGTAACACATACTGGAGTCACCATAGTAGCCAGTACTAAACAGGGTGACAAAAACCACTGCAGGAAATTTGCTGTGTGAAATGTGTATCCATATGACCCACACATGCCAGTCAGGATGGTTCACATACCCAACAACAGTTGCAGCCAGCAGGACAGGTGGACACAAACCCAAACAGGGCTTGTACCATGGCCCCAGAATTATGGCTAGGGTTAACCCCACCCCTAGGCCTACACAGACAGACAACAGCAGGGCAGGCAGTGGGATGCCAGTTCTGAAGGGTAGGACGTCAGACAATAATATGTAGGGCAACAAAAACCACGATCTGTAGTACACTGGTGTGCCTCTAGACAGCATGATAGTTAGCAATACAGAATGAAATGGAGTACATGACATACCGGAATAGTCATAACAAATGTGTGCAAGTGTCACTTGTGCCCTCCCATCCTACATAGCAATGTAATGACAATCAGGTGTGCTCCCCCCCACTCCCATGTAGACATGCAGAAACAATCAGGTGTGGTCCTATCCCCAATCCAGCATAGAAATGTAGTAACAGTCAGGTTTATCCCCCCAATCCTGTGTAGAAATGTAGTAACATGCATGAGTAGGTATAATACAAGTGGAGCAGAGATGTCCAGAGGTGGCCAAGGTAGCAGGATAGATTGCAGCATGTGCACAATATGCAGGTCTGTGTGTGTTAGGATGGTGTGTGTTTCATATTGTGTGAGAGTGGACAGTATGTATGCATGTCGAGGGAAGACCTGGTGGCCATAGCCCAGTACTGTTGATGACAGGGATAAGCCCTCACAAATGCAGTTCCAAGGACAATCCCCACCAGTATACCACCTGCTAGCAGTAAGCCAATGTAAATGTATGGTAGTAATATGTGTCACCGTCTGAAAGACTGACATGGCATGGCTGTTAGGCTAGATATATAAGCAGTACACAGGGGAAAGTACCCCAAACATACAGTATACATTGTATCACTGTGAAATGGAGACACCCTTGGAATTGTACATACAAGTATGCATCACAGCAACCGGTCCTGTAGTAGGGGATACTGGTGATGTCCACCTGAACACCTGCAGATCACAAAGGAGGTAGGACTGATGTACTGGGAAACAGCTGGTGTACCTGCATGTGCCAGTATACCTGGAATGCCCCATGCATATCTGTGTGTCAGATGCAAGTAGTGTCTATAGCACACATGCACCCAGCTCACACAAACATCACCCACAAGCACCTCTCTGGCCATATCCCTGCTGTGGGGAATGGGTATAGTATGACCCCTCCTGTACATGGCAATAGTGGAAGAATGCAGCATGAAGTGCAGGTGTCCCATGCAGGTGTGTCCCTAGCTGTATGTAGCACCCTGCCAGCATCCATACCACCTGATCAAGACTGATAGCAGGAATTTGCATGAACACCTATCACACCTACCCTGTCACCCCAGGGAAATATACTGTATAGTGGTCTGTGACTGTAGCCCTGACAGAATGCAATGGCCTGCCACATGTGGCCTCCAGCAACATCTAATGCCCTACAGGCCCCTGCCAAAGGCCTGTGTCTCACACGTACTGCCAATGCATGTTAAGTCATGGACACCCAAATAACAACATAACACACTCCACATAAGCCATATGCAAGGCCATGTGGACAAACCACAGCAACATGTCCACCAAAGTTTTGTGAGTTAGACTTTTGGAACGTTGCAAAACAAATGTGTAAATGAATTTGCTAACTTAAACAAACAGGAGAAAAAACTGTTGAAAGATGTTAGTGAGGATCGTAACATCAGGGTTATGAAACCGGACAAGGGAGGGGGCCTTGTAATAATGGATAGGGTAGATATTTGAACAAAATGAATCAATGGATGTTAACTGAAACTTATGAAGAAGTGTCAAAGTGTGAAATTAATGTTGGTTATGTAAAAATAGACAGAGTATTGCTTAATATGGTTACTGAAGGACAAATTTCAGAGAAGGAATATAGGTACATGCTGGTTGAAAAACCAATGTTAGCCCAGATGTTTGGGATTCCAAAAATACATTCTGATATCAATGATTCACCCTTCAGACCGATTGTAGATGGGGGAGATCAAAAACAAAATTTCTGGATTTGAATTTAAAAACAGGTAGGAAGGACTTGAGTATTTTGAACATAAGTTAAATAAAATATTTAACATGACTAATTGGAGGGTGGCAGCGATGGTGGGTTTAATGGATTTAATGGAGTTAGTCCTTAAATATAACTATATTTATTTTGAAGGACAACTGTATAGACAGGCCACAGGTGCAGCAATGGGGGCAGCGTGCACTCCCCTTTTTGCTAACTATGTAATGACTGAGTGGGAGGAAAGATTTGTCCTGAATAGCCCCTTTGCAAAATCTTTGGGGGTATATATTAGATTTTTGGATGATATCTTCCTCCAATGGAATGATACCATGGATAACCTTAAGATTTGTATTGACTATTTGAACAACACTGTTGAGTTTTTGTCCTTCACTTCACATTTCCATAATGAATGCATTCATTATTTGGACATTATGCTATCCAATGACAGAACTGAGAATAAATATATGTCCAATATCTATAGGAAGCCTACTTTTTCTAATACCTACCTGCGCTTCACCAGCTGGCATCCCATGCACCAAAAGCAAGCGGTGGTTAAAGGCCAGCTGGTGAGAGTGGCACATATGGTATCTAATATGGAAAACTTTATGAATGAATGTGAGGAAGTTTTATCCATGTTCAGAAATAGAGGCTATCCAGACCGATTTTTGGAAGAAATAAGAGAAGTAGTCAGAAAATGACAAAATGGTGTGTACCTGCCTATTTTGGGATCTAGATGGGAGGTCACCCTTGCAAGTAATAGGGATGAGAGGCACAATAACATGAGTTTAATTTCCAGCTATAGTTTAGACAGTGGGGCTATTAAATATATCATAGAGGAAAATTGGTATATTTTTTGCAAGTGATGTAGAAATATTTATTAAGTTAACAGAAAGAATAGGTGGTAAACCAACCTTTGTATATAGAAAGGGTAGATCTTTGAAACAGTCAGGCTTATGGGGCGATAGTTTCCAGGATCCGTTGAGGCACCACCTTTGTGGAGAGGGACCACTGTTTCTGTACGCCACTCTTTGGGTACATATCCTGTAGTAAGGCTGAGATTGAACAGTAGATTTATGTTTGGGTTTAGCTCTTCTTGGAGTTCATGTAGGACACAGCCCGGGACACCGTCTGGTCCCATTGATGCTGTGTTTTTTGCTTTGGAGAGGGCGGCTCTTACCTGAGCATCTGAGATGTCAGGGGGGCAGCACTCTGGGATAGATATTTGCCCTTTTGGTGGGGGGGGGGGGTTGCACTGAACCTGTCAGCTAGGATGTTGGCAATGTCTGTGGGTTCGGTGTATTTTTTGTCATTTTGGACTAATTCTGTGCATATCTGGGAATTCCCACCCAGGTTCCTAACATAACTAAAGAAAGCCTTGTGATTATCCTTAGTGTCCTGTGCAATTTTTCTCTCGAAGCTGGCCTTAGATGATTTTATGAGTGCCCGTAGTTTTTTGCTAATATGGATCAGAGATGCCTTCCCTTTTTGGGATTTTGCTCTATCATGTAGTAGCTTCCTCCTTCTATTGTATAGTTTGTTTATGGCTGGGGTCCACCAGACTGGACGTCTGCCTTTGGAGGATTGGATCTTGGTTATATTTGGGATTGCATGATCCATGCATTCCTGAAGGTGTTCATAGAATGCATTTATAAAGGATTCTGCGGTCTGGGCCATATTTTCCACAGGCCTGGGGACTTTGAAGGATTCCACCTTGGTTTTGAGGAGTGTGAAATTTGCTTTAGAGAAGTTTTTCACTGTGGTTTTCTGGGCAGGGGGTGGGGTCGGGATTTGAATATCCAGTGAGATTAGTTTATGGTCTGATCTTACCAGTGAGGGATACA
Source organism: Protopterus annectens (assembly GCF_019279795.1). Lineage (NCBI taxonomy): Eukaryota > Metazoa > Chordata > Ceratodontiformes > Protopteridae > Protopterus > Protopterus annectens. The sequence goes on along the minus strand of NC_056739.1, from coordinate 1,849,148,471 downwards.
CTTCTGGTCTAGAGCATAGAGTCCCCATGTTGGTGATGATCAGGTCCAGTATGTTTTCCCCTCTTGTGGGAGTGGTAACAAGTTGTTCCATAGCATTTGAGTTTATAAATTCTAGGAACCTTTGGGCTAGGGTGTTGGAGCTAGAGTAATGCTCCCAGTCTATGTTTGGGTAGTTGAAGTCGCCCAATATAATGGTGTTTGGAGAGACCTTCATATTTTCTAGTGTTCTCAGGAAGGCCGAGTGGGGTTCCTGGGTTTGGGAGGGTGGTCTATAGCAGGCTATAAACTGGAAGGCAGTTTTACCCACTGTTAGTTGCACATGGATAGTCTCTGATGCTTCGTGCTATGCCACCAACCTGGAGGTGTGGGTATCTTTGACGAATATTGATACTCCCCCTCCTTTTGTGGTTCGGTTCAAGTTTTGGGGCCGAAAAGCATGGTATGAGGTATAACCTGGTAGTGCTGGGGTGCTGTCGGGAGCCTTGAACCAGGTTTCTGTTACTGCACAGATATCGATGCTCTCCATGCTAAGGAGAGTTTCGAGTGCATGCATCTTGAGGTTTAGACTTCTGGCATCGAGTAGCATTACTCTTAGTTTCTTATCCCTTGTGATACCTATGGAGGTGGGTTTGTCTTTTGAGCCTTGCCTAAAAAAGGCACTATGCCTTTGCCAATATCCGAAAGCCCAGGGATGACAGGTGCAAGCCGTCCCTAGCGAAGCATCGTGGCTTGTTGAGCATGTCATCCCAGGCTGACAGGCATTGGATCCCCTTTGAATGACACCAATACATAAGCCAATTGTTGAAATTGATCATCTTGTCTTCATATTGTGACATCATTCTTGGTGAGGGTAAGATGCTACTCAAGGTCAGGGTCATACCGGCCTGGGCTACATGCTCGGAGAGCTCCTCTATGTCTCTTTTCATGTAGTCCATGGAGGTACATCTCAGGTCATTCAAACCAGCATGGACAATGACTGAGTCATATTTGTACTTGCCTTGGAGTGACCTGAGTGCTTGTGTTATGTGGTGGATCCTAGTGCCTGACAGGCAGCTCACCGTGACCTTCTCCTTGTTCAGCCTGGTGAGCGGGACGTCAGTGTGCCTGATGATAGAGTCACCTATTACAAGTGTATCAGGTGTGTTGTTTAGCCTTAAGGGCTGTGACTGTTCGGCACACTGGCTTTGTGAGCTATGTGTTGCACGTGTTTTGTTTTGGAATAGCGGTTGCTTGGGTGTCTGCTTTGGAGGTCTCTGCTGCTTAGGCAGATTTTTATTTAGAGCCTCTGAGTATGTTTTTGTGTGTTTATGTGTTTGGTTTGCTGTCGTGGTAGGTCTATGTGAGACTGAAATTGTAGTGAGTGTGGTTTCCTTCTCCTCCTGACTGGTTATGCCAGTACTGAGTTGAGAGAGCTTAGCCTCCAGTTTGGCTATATGGTTGCATCTCTCACATATTTTGGAATTTGTTGGGAGGAGGAGAGGGTTGTCTGTGTACATGAGGCAGTTGTAACATTGCCTCAAGATTCCCAGATTCACCAGCTGGACCGGAGCGCAGATTGACAACTGACCTTTGGACATGGTAGAATAGTATTGGGAATTCCTTTATAATTGAAAAAAAGGGCCAATGGGGAACAAGGTACTCAAGGGGAGTTTGTGAGGGTGTAGTACTTTTAATTTTTTAGTGCTGACTTATATAATTGCTTTAGTGAGCAAGTGCCAGGTAACTTAAATGCAATGTGTTACAGGTAACTTAAATACAAAAATGACAAACAGTAACTTTCTTTCAAGTGAAACAAGGAAATAAGTACAGTAAGCAATGCAGATATCACTAGGGATCCACAAAAGCGCTGAAAAGCCGTGTTTTAGGTGGAATTAGCGTTTCAGGGAAATAACAAGCAAACAGACAACGAACATACAAACAAAGCTAGATTCAGCAGGCCTGGATCTAGTCTATGCTACAGCAAACAAGGTGTACCAATTTCAGTAAGAAGCAGTTCAAATATGCAGGCACTATAAGCCTTTAACCAGAAATTCCCAGCTCAGAAGGGCAGAGTCCAGCCTCTCCTCCCACAAGAGTGCAGACCACGAACCTTCTTAATGTAAAATAACTGGCCTGAAGCCCAAGTGCTTAAATCAGAACTAATGCACTTTTAGAATAACAGACACTGAGCCCTCAATCAGCAGTTCCCAACTTAGAAGTGTAGATAGTAATATATTTACACACAGATACATCTAGATGATGGTATACATTCTCTGTACAGTTGCATGACTGGACTGGTTGATATGGTTCGGATATTGCCCTAACTTTCTACAGCTGTAGTGGCCTTCTGTTAGACTGTTGTAGCTGTGTTGTGGAGGGTCTTGGGGTCAAGACCTGCATGTGCTGGATATTGTATTGCACAGCATATCTGTTATGGCTGTGGTTGGGGGGGCATAGCAGTCATCACCAGGTTTCCCTCATCTGAGCCCCCACCCCCATCAACTGTGCATAAGATCAGTTATTTTGTGGTTGGGGTTCCAGTTGTTATTCCTTTCTGTTGCTGCAATTCACATATCTATCTATCTATCTATTTATATATATATATATATATATATATATATATATATATATATACATATATATATATATATATATGTGTGTATATCTATATTTATTACCTAAATATATGTGGACATATGTATCCACCCACCTACATACCATTGATGTGATATCCCTGTGTGTGAGTCAGACATTTGTATGTACCTGTGTATCTCTCTACATTTCCAGATCTATGACTGTCCATATGTCCATGCATGAGTGGCTCATAATATTGGCCTGCCCCACATTCATCTGGCCAATTGACGTGGATGATGTCAGGCATGTAATCAGTCAGGAATACCAATACATCACAGTTGCAGACATCATGTTGTTCAGATTATGTGTATTACAACAGATCACTGTTTAACTAGCAACGTTTTCCATGTATATGAACAATATTTCACATGTCCAGATATGTACTCCACTTTTGTCACACTGTATCCACAATGTTTGCAATAAGAGGTTGAGTGTTGTGATATCAGTATAATTCCCCTTATGCAGATTGACTGTGCTGCATGATATATCTGGGAATAAATGCGATGGCTGTATATCTGACATGGTGTAGTTTTAATTCACTATGATTGTGATATGCAGGGTCCTGGGTTTGTGCCATGCAGTGGCTGTCAATTATTTTGCAGGGCTGAACAAGGGCGGTGTCATGCAGGGTGATTAAGGCACTTGTAAGCAGTCGTGAGCGTGTTTGCGTGACGGTATGTGTTACCAACTGCAGCTAACAGCCAGTTACACCAGGTTAGCCTCGACATTGCTTACTTTGTGTATGCAGTGCTCACCATCACGCAAACACAGACCTCCTGTTACATATGCCTACAGATAGTTTGCATCAGATTTGCAGAGCCTGGAAATGTAAACTCGCTTGCTAGTGTTGATATATCCTTTCAACAGCTTAGTGCTGCTTAACCTAACTACTGCTGTATGCATTATGATACCGACACCTCACATGCATTTCCTGCAGTACTCCTGTTTATATATATATATATATATATATATATATATATATATATATATATATATATATATATATGTGTATAGTTCCACTTGAAAACATCGAAATTACGAAATATCAAACTTCATATGGTCGAGACCATATGATCGATATTTCAAAATATCGAACATTTCAAGTGCAACCAAAAAAAAATAAATTTTTAAAGAAATGTATGCAGGGGTGCAAGCCCCCCTGCACCCCCCTACTTTAATATTCCAACTTCGAGATCGCACTACAGTGGGGTAAAGGGAAATCTCCCATTTAGTGCTATATGTGGAAGTGCTAAATGGAAGATTTCCCATACCCTGTCTGCAGTGCCATCACAGAGATGGCACATTCACAGTCACAGTCTGCAGGGCATCTTACTGCCCTGCAGAAACACTACTTTTTTCCGTGTTTACTCACCTTTTTGCTCCAATTGGAAACATCGATCTTATGAAAGGACGATCATATGATCTCGACCATATGACATTCGACCTTTTAAAAGTTCAATGTTTTCAACTGTAACTATATATATATATATATATATATATATATATATATATATATATATATAGATATATATATATATATATATGTATATATATATATATATATATATATATATATATATATACATACATATAGATATATATATATATATATATGTGTTATTTCGTGTCCGCAGTACTCCAGTTCATGCATATATTTTATTCCGTGGGTTATGCAACATACATATTACCCATAACATGGTTTGCCATAGGAAATGGTATGTCCCAGTACCTTCCCTGTGTCCCCCCCTCCTTTCTTGCTGACATCCACAGGCCAGTCCCATTAGAACGGGTTCATCCAACCATGGCACACCTCGGTCCATAATGTTGTACCCATCATTCCCCTCCCCCTCTGTCCTCCTTCACATCAGTCATCCTTCCTACAGGTTCCAGCCTAATCTAACCACACCACTACACATTGCCCACACTCCACTTCTCAGGACCCTTCGCATATGCTGTCTCAACCCATGGATCTTCAGGCTTCTCACACATGTAGTCTGTGAACATATGTCACCGTCTGTGCTTAATGATTAGGCATGGTATGTTACCCTGACGACTCTTTTTGGCAGACATTTGGGGTTGTCCTGCCAGGGATGGACATGCGTTTGTTTAAGTGTAGACTTAGCAGGGTGACACTGTTTCTCCCACTGGTAGTATCCTGCAGTAGTCTGGGAGCCAGTGCTGTGCTATGCTTAGTGGTGCATATTATTAGATTTGCATGATAATTGCCTTTTGGCATTGATTTCCCCTTTGCCACTTGTTATATATGTGTCATGTATCTTCAACACATGTGTACAGATACTGTATGGGGTCCTGGGAACTTCTACATTTTATTACATTAACACCTCACATCTGGACTTACTACTGTACTCCAGTTCACATATGTATGTTCTGTAGTCAGTTATGGCACATATGACTGTATACTGATGCCTTTTACAAGTTCAGTTTGGTTATACTATGGTGAGCACATGTTTACTACTACCCCATTCTTCTGCACGTCTGTTATGGCTTGGTGAATAGCTACTGGGACTATGGTGTATAGGGTCTTGGGTTTGTGACCTGCATGGCTGTTTATTTTGCTGCCGGGCTGACAAAGGCCCATTGGATATAGAGTGATTAAGGAACTCTAAATCAGTCGTAAGGCCTTACGCCCGCTTACTAGTGTGTACATATGCCTACTATTGTCTATTTGTACTTACACCTGCTTACTAGTGCCTTATTTCATCTGACACTGATACGTCACATGTGCATTTCTTGTGGTACTCCAGTTCGTATATATCAACTATTTAGTGGGTCTTGCAACAAAAATATTGGTTCTAACGTGCTTTGCCATGTAAAATAGATTGTGCTACAGTGGGACCCGAACCGGGAATGCCTGCTCATTGGTCGGATGCTCTACCCACTAAACTATTGCTTTTCTGCTTCATTTGCATATTCCTACCATATTGTAATACTCCTGTTTTCTTCCCCCGGCCCTCGAGCTCCATGTACACAGCATCCATCTATTCCCCAGTTGCTAGCCCAGCCATACCACACATTTCCCTCTTTGCACGTGTTGGTACTCCTCCATTATACTGTCTCGACCCAAGCTTCTGCAGGCTCTTCATCCGTTTAGTCCATGTACGTTCGAGCCTTCCCTTGATCCTCCTCGATACTGGTGGAAACATCTGTGTGACCCACAAAGTTTGGTTCATCCTGCCAGGGACAGACCTGTTGTTGTGTCATGAGTAGACTTTGCTGGTCTATGCTATTTCTCCCACTGGTAGCATCCTGCCAGGGGTTTGAGAAGCAGCAGTTTGCTCAGACACCAGGCCAGCCTCATCTCCTGGTTCCGCGGAACCAATGCCCAAGTGAGACATTCTATGCATGAAGCATGCCCACACACCCCCCACGGTGTGCACCGTTTTTCATTCTTCTCTTCAGTATTATGCAAGACTACTGATCTCACAGTATGTTTGGACAGGCACTGTTCATTGATACAGATAGACTGCTCAGAATACTGTGATCGAGTGAGGTGCACATGCTTGCTGTCATTAAACTACATACTAACATACATTTCCTATACTGTTGAATGACTGTGCTGGATGATATGTTTGTGATAACAGCAGCTGAATGTGTATCTGCCATGCCTTAGTGGTAGGTCATTTAGACTATAGTGTGCAGGGTGGGGGGTTGGAATCTGGGAGTGCAGATTAATTTGTTAATGGGCACGATGAGAGCTGTTGGCTACAGAGTACCTAAGGCACTGTAGAGGAAGTCTAGGCAGGTATGCGCTGTTGTGCATGAGGCTCAGCCTTGCTGACCTCTGGTTACGGCATCTTAAACTAAGTTGGCCTCCACATTGCATAACCAGTGTGGGCATTACTTACCGCCACCCAAACAGGCGTAACCCCGCTTGCTGCCACATACCCCCATGCTACTTCATGTATTTAGTTCACATTTGTTGTCTGGGACAATCCAACTGTATGCTTCTCCATTGTCAGCGGTGGCCTGGGGAGTGGAGCTCCACAGTAAACCTCAGCTACACATTACATGTACTACTGAGGTGTACACATTCATAGAGAGTAACTGACTTAACATAGCTATGTACCACATTCTTCATGCTTAGATCACATTAACATGTCGGTATTATACATGTTTAGGTCAGATTTACATGTCAGGTATGACTGTTGACAAAGGTCAGTTTAAGGTGAGTGAGATTCCAGTTTAACAGTTCTGGATAGGTTACACTCAGGTATTTGGGTTAGGTTTAGTTATCGCTTTCACTGAAACAAGTGCATCAGCTTCTTCAGACTAAGTAAAAAGACTCACAATCTCCCAGTTTAAACACTCGCATTAAACTCAGAGCCAATAAGCAATTGGTCTTGAACATGATGTCATCTTACAATTTCTAAATTAAAGCAGTATTATCAGTTGGTAAAAAAGTTTAAATTATATACACATCAAAAATCGCTTCCAAATGAAGAAACCTTTAAACATAATTCTTTAAATTCACTACCAAACAAATTCTTCCAAAAATTTAAAACCACATAGTAAATGTTGCTACTCTATTATACAAAAGCATATAAAATATATATATCAACACTAATGAATTATGCACCATAACTATCCTAAGCTATCTAGGCATGTGTTATTAAGTCTAAATAGTCTTAATAAAAAAACTATAAATCGTTTAAATTAATACTAAAATGCAGCATTATAATATTTTTCTAATGCTTAATGCATAATATAATAACAAAAATAACCTGATAAAATTTAGGTTAATACAAGGTAAAAAAGTCACTTCCCAGACTCAAACCTATTTTTATATGTTACACAACAAACGCTCCATCAAATAGAAGAAATTTGAAACCCGTTCCTACCTAGTAAGGGCCTTCAGTTTTAAAAAACATTTTATGGATAAAGCCTCATTTAACCCAGGGTAGATGTAAGCTGCTGTTCGGATCTGCCATTCTAACTTTGCCTCTTCCAATTTAAGTTCCCAAGGTCCTCCTCTCTGTTTAAATTCCATTTGTTGCAACACTACAAACATAAAACGGTGGTTAGGAAAAACTGAGGTATGTCTAGCCAAAGCATTAGTATTAATTTTATTATTAATGCTATACTAGTATTCGTAAATCCTTGATTTTACTTTCCTCTCCGTTTTTTCGATATAGAACGCCTCACATTGGTCACAGGTGGCTACATAAACTACCCCCCAGGAGTCACAATTGTGTCTACCATATATGTGGTATTCTCTATCTCTAATTTTTACTTTATTTGTCATTTTAATGTGCTTGCATTGGTGACATCTCCCACAACTGGTCATACCCAACTTCATTTTAGAAGTTCTTATGGGCCTCTCAACCAGGCATTTCAAGTTCAACCCCCTTCTAAAAGTTAATTGAGGAGTTGAACTTAAAGAATTTTTAAGATGAGTATCATCTGAAATGAAGGCCCAATTTTTACTAATAATCTCCCTAGTAGAGTAAGAATCTAATGAATGGGTAATTAAAAACCTAACACATTGCCCAGAAGCCTGTGTACTTCTAGGACCAGGGGGCAATTCAGCCTGCAAGCATGTAGGAGCTATGTCATAACCTTTGTGCACCAAAGGCATGAAATGACCTGAAATTCTTTCACCAATAACTTCCTCAAAGATTAATTCAATGAATGGTTTTGGGTAACTTCTCTTGCAAAACATGTTTTTTAGTAGTTCGCACTCTATTATAAAATCATCAAAATCGGAGACCATTCTAGCTGCCCTCACCACTTGTTCCTTTACTACTGCTTTCTTTTGATGCAAAGGGTGGCAGCTAGTAAAATGTAAAAATGAATTAGAGTATGTTGGCTTACGATAGATGGTGGTTCTGAATCGATGGTTAAGGTGATCTTTACTCAAATGCATATCCAAAAAATCAATCTGCTCAATATCAACTTGGAATGTGAAGTCCAAAAAATATGTAAAAGATTTAATTTCTGTTATAAATGACTGAATTACGTCTACTTCACTATTCCACAAAAAGAACATGTCGTCCTGGTACCTAGTGTACCAGACGACATGTTCCTTAAACATCTGATGGTTAAATAGGAAGGACCTTTCCCAGTAAGCCATCACACTGTTTGCGAAACTACTACCACATGAAGCACCCATGGCCACCCCACTTTTTTGTAGAAATAGTTCATTGTTAAAGTAGAGGAAATTATTGGCTAGATCTATTTCTAAAAGTGTTTCTATAATATTAATCTCTTGGTTATCTATACTTTTGAGGTGGAGAAACTCTCTAACCCATTCAGTGCCAAGTTGTTGAGGTATCACAGTGTATAAATCCTTAATGTCTACCGTAAAGAAAATTAAATTCTCATTAAATTCTAAATTATTGATAGACTCAAGAAAATGTCATGAATCATGACATATTTGGTGTTCTGATTTCAACACTGGTTTCAATTTGGAATCAATATACTTAGCACATGCATAGGAAATGGAGCCCCTACCATCCACAATAGGTCTAAAGGGTGGATTAAACTAATTTTTATGGATTTTTGGGGCTCCAAAAAGTACTGGAATCACTGGTGCAGGCATTGTTAAATAATGGAGTGTGTCTATATCAATGCTTCCTTCTAAAAACAAGTCAGAAAGGGTAGCATTGATCTTCCTATAGGCTCCATTAACCTGGTTAAGACTAACCTTTTCATATACTGCACCATTCAGCATTGTACACATTCTACTAATATAGTCATGTTGATCCACAAAGACTAGCCCTCCACCCTTGTCGGGTTTCATAACTCGTACTTGGCAAATATTCAGTAAATCTATGAAATCTATTTCTACAGGAGAAATATTTTTATGGTTATTCATATTATACCTATTGTTTAAAAACATTCTCCTAAAGTCAATTTCACATGCTTTCTCAAAATGAACCAACGTTTCATTTAAAGGAGGGTTGAAAAGGCTAGAAACCCTCAAACTGTCTGTAAGTGTTGAGTTGGCCCCCATCAGCAACTGTAGATTCAACTTGCGAACAAACAATTTCAAGTCAATAATTAATTTAACCAGGTTGGCTCTCTTATCAGGCACGAAAGTTAAACCTTTTGAAAAAAAATCTTTATCCACATTGAGGGAACTAAAATTGAAAATCTTAAAGTCCCCTTCTGAACTAATAAGGATATTTGGAGGCTCCGGTGTTATCTCCTCCTCCGGTTGTGGGGTTTCCTGTTCTGCCCTTGTCTCCTGTTGTTCACCTGCCCATTTGGGTGTTGTTGTTGCAAACCATTCGACTCCCGCAAATCCTGCTGGTGGTTGTTGTTTAACTGAGTCCCATGTCTTGTGCTGATTGTTGTAGGCCATAGCATTGTGGGTTATTTCTAATATGCCCACTACACCGAATAGATTGTGCTGGATCTATAATCCCCTCATCCATCAAATCATTAATGTTGTTAGAGTGATTTGTGTTACTTGGCTGGTCAGCAATGTTACCATCAAAATGGGAAGCGGTGACCGGAGGGGGGGCTGGATAGGCAGTACCTTGAGAATAATCTTTAAGGTCTCTCAGAATCTTTTTCTTTTTGACCTCAATATATTTCCCCAAACTAGCTTCAATACTGTTAAATATCCATGCATACTCGAACCTGTATCTATCATAGTAATTAGCGTTCATTATGGCTTGTTCTAAAGCATCCAACTCATTCCTATACGATGTAATTTGATTTTTATAATTGTTAATTAATAGCCCAAGGAATTCAAGCCCTTGTTTATCGAAAAGGGCCATCAATTCCATATGAAAGAGAGATCTATTGACAAGCCCTATAGGATATCTCTACTGGCACAATCCCTTCGGTATAATTTTTTTGTTAATGCATTCTTCTAGGTAGGAAACTTCTAACTGGAGTTTCCTACATTTAAATAGCTTTTGATCAAACTCGTTTAAATGGTTCACAATTAAGTTACAGTTAAGTGAACCATTATTGTCATTAAAAACTTCCGTTGGTGCATTAGTGTTGTTGAAAAAAGAAACGTTTCTTAAAAAGGAATCCATAGTTGGAATATCACTCACCCTAAGGGTATTAACCAAGGTCTGTTGGCCATTGACTGCATTACCAAAAGCCCCCAAGCTACTGGCTGCATTACCTCAGTTTGGTGTAACTCTGTCAGGGTTAGCAGTACCATCCAATGGCAAAGAAGGCTGTATTAGAAGCTCACCCCGATGTATGTTGACTTGAGAGGTTAGTGAATCAATACCTTTTGAAGTTGCCTGCACATTATTAGCTTCCGTTCATTGTGATAAAGTGTCAACTTTCTTCATGAGTTCCTATACAAGCAAAGTGAGGTCACCCACAGCATTCGCTTCCAGGGCGGTATGCGGTGAATTATTTGAAGCTGCATCCTGGGAGAACAAAGGTAGCGAAGGAGAAACCGAGCCGCTCACCATCAAGACAACACCAAAACCACTACTGCCAAACTAAATAAACCAAAAAAACGAGCGGACAACGGATCCTTCACCACTTTATGGACATTAGCACTTTCACTGAAACAAGTGCATCAGCTTCTAATATATATATATATATATATATATATATATATATATATATATATATATATATATATATATATATATATATATATATATATATATATCTCTAACGACGTGGATGTATGGGTGTCTGCATATGTCTATATCTATATGTGGGTATTTATATATATATGTCTGTCTATGTATGTGTACATTTATACTACAGAGAAGGAGTGGTATATATCTATTTAGTTATGGGTATATATACACAAACACATACCTCTACATATTTAACTACATATCCTGTAATGTTAACTGGTATTGCTGGATACTGTGTTTCGTGTGCATACCGGGCAATCTTGTGTGCCATATATGCTTTGCGATACCTACAACTAAATCCATTAGTGTACACAGAGTCACTCATGAAATCTGCTGTTAGTACCAGGAATTCATTCATCCCATGTGGGACAACCTGAACATTGTGCATTCAACTTTCGTCTACACCCACAATAACATAGGTACCCATGGCTATGTGCATGGACTACAGCATGTGCCAGACTTAGGATACTTGGGTCGGGACAACATACGGGATGGGTCCTAAGGGAGGAGGGAGTGGAGGGGGGCAATGTGTGGTGGTCTGGTAGCTACCGACCGGTAACCAGGGTAAGGATGGTGACTGCATGTGTGCAGCAGGTGGGGGGAAGCAGAACTGTGGGTAATGAATGTATGGGTCGGGGATAGCCTGGGTTGGATGGGCCTGTACTGCTCGGCCTGCCTGGTGGGTGGGGGAGAGGGTATGTGATGTCAACATGTGAAACATAACAGAGGGCTAATTTAAATCCCTATTTCAATGACACATGTACAATACAATGAGCTTGGTAGTGTATTGCAGGGCAGAAGTTTTTGGCTGGCTGGGGGGTATGCCAATTCATACGTGACGTATATTGTTTGGGGCCTCTCAAGCCCATTAACGGTGCATGTGGGCATATAAGTTTCTGTTCATCTACCATTGCTATCTACAGATGTATGGCCATATATACCTCTGTGGGTATATATATTTGCTTACATATTTCTAACTATGTCCGTATAACCTACGGAGACATATATCTGTGTACATATATGTAACTTGCTGTGTATATGTGGACATATAGATGTTGACATAAATATGTGTAGTTGTTGGTATTTGCATGTATATATGTTCATATATTTGTGTGTGTATATATATATATATATATATATATATATATAGATATATATATATATATATATACATATATATATATATATATATATAGATGTATATATAAATATATATACATATATATATGACTACATCTATAGATATGTTGTATCCATTTAGGTAGTAATATATTTGCACACACACGTCCATCTAGCTGTAGGTATACATTCTCTGTACTGTTGCACGACTGGGCTGGGGTTATGTTTCTGACAACATACGATTTATGGATATCTGGCATGGCTTAGTGGTAAATCATTTTGTGTATGGTGTGCATGGTCCTGGGTCCGGCCTTGCAGAAGCTGTTTATTTTGCTGCTGGGCAGAACACCGACCATTGAATACAGTGTGCTTAAGGCACTTTAAAGCGGTTGTAAGTGGGTTTGCCGGAGGTAAGCACTGCTAACTTCCGGTCACAGTGTCTTACACCCAGTTAACTTCTCCTTTGCTTAATCTGTGTCGACAGTGCTTAACCCCACACAAATGCATTTGCACATGCTTACTAGTGCTTATATATGCTTACTGCTGCTTATCTGTGTTTACGCGTGCTTACTGTTGCCTTATTCATTATGATACTGACTCTTCACATATGCATTTACTTCAGTACTCCTGTTCATAAAAATGTGTGTTATTTAGTGGGTTTTGCATTACAAATATTGCTTATACCATGCTCTGCTGTGTAAAATAGACTGTGCTGTGCTGGGACTCGAACTGGGAATTCCTGCTCGTTAGGCGAACGCTCAGCCCATTATACTATTGCTGACATGCTTCATTTGCATATATCGTCTTTGTTATCCTTTTCAGCCTTTTAGGCTGCTTTCACCATGGCTAAGCAATGGGCACACCTGCGCACCTATGGTTAGCTGTACTCGAAGCTTTAGACACCAATATGGGGGTTTCTTCTTTTGATTTTAATGTCCTGTTGCTGTTGTACACATGGGGGACTGTTGGTGGGCATATGTGGGCAACTATGAGCGGTAACCCTCATTTATTTCCACTTTCTGCTGTTCAGCATTGCAGGGGCATGTTTATTCTGAGGGCTCTGCTCTCAGACATGCCCCCTGCACTAGTACACACTCTGTGTAAGCCTGGGAGCTCGGGCAGCACGCCTTCATTACTATGCATGGCGCACTGCCGTCCTGCTCCTAAGCGGCCACTTCCCTGCAGGACTAGACTAGTCCTGCATGGAAGATTAGTAAATCTGGGGGGGTTGTAAGACAATGGATGCAATGGGAACAGCAGCTATAAAAAATTGTACATCTATAGGTAAATGAACTCCTAACACCCGCTCCAACTATATAAAAACAGTGTGTGTGTGTGTGTGTGTGTGTGTGTGTGTGTGTGTGTGTGTGTGTGTGTGTGTGTGTGTGTGTGTGTGTGTGTGTGTGTGTGTGTGTGTGTGTGTATATATATATATATATATATATATATATATATATATATATATATATATATATATATATTAAATTTGAAATGTCAGGACCCTCTAGAACGAGTCCTGAAATACTGAGACTGATGAATGGCCAAAAGAATGGACTTACTAAATCTGAGATGCCATTTCTCAGAATATTCATAGGTTCATAGGTAGGTACTAGGCTATCGGCCCTGGGGCCCATAAAAGCCTAGCCAAAAAATGTACTCTGGCTTTCGCCAATCAAGAAAATTATTTTCCTTTGCCCCTGTCGAGCAGAGCCACAGAAGTGATCCCCGGGGTGAATTTCCCATTTCCCATCCAATCATCAAGATTTTTCTTGAAGAGTGCTAATGAGAAGCTCTGTTTGACATAATTAGGCAGTCTGTTCCAGAATATGGGAAGTCTCTGGGACAGGAATCTATCCCTCCAGCATGTTCTGTTTATTGTGGTGACAAGGTTAATGTCCCTAGAGCGTGTAGCTCGGAGGGATTGGGATTTCTTTAAGTGGAGCATGTCCAACAGCTCTGGGTTTGACATAGCTTTGTATTTTAGGCAGAGATCACCCCTGAGTAGGCGATATGCGATGGAGTAAAGCTGTTCCTTTTTCTTTGAGGTATTATGATCTTGGAGTTGGTATATAAAAGTTTGGGTGGTGTGGGGAGGACTTTCCTCTCAAAAATCTCTGTTTTCCTTAAAACTTCTTTTTGCACCCTGAACCTCTATATACCACCTATGAAATTGCCTTACCTCTGAGTAAGGGGAATATTAGAACCATAGGGTCATAGGAAGTTACCAACCTAATGGCCCTAGGGCCCTTACAAGCCTAGCCAAGTTCTTACCCATATTTCTACGATCAGCACCTATTGCTCCTGTCCAAGAAAGACATGGGTGAAACCCTGGGGTGAATTTATGGTCAGCTATCCAGTCATCCAGATTACATTTGAAGAGGGCCAATGAGGTGGTCTCTTTGACATGAAGTAGCAGTCGGTTCCAAAGCTGTGGTAACCTCTGGGAAACAAATCTGTCCCTCCAGCAGGTTTTATTAATGTCACATACCAGGTTAAGGTCTTTCGATCAAGTAACCCATGTACCATTTGACTTTTGGATATGAAGCATTTTCAGTAATGCACGGTCAGAGATTGCCTTCTATGCAAGGCAGAGATCACCTTGGAGGAGTCTTTTTGAAACAGAATAAAATGACAGTTATTCAGATGATCCCCAGAGGACAGATAGTGAAGACCTTGAATTTTCCTTGTAAGGAACCTTTGTGGTTTCTCCAATTGCTGCAGGTGCTTAGAAAGGAACATACCAAAAGGAGCATTGTACTCAATTATTGGCATGATAAGGGAAGAGTACAGGGAGGTTATAGCTTCTTTTTTTCTGGAGGCAATGCCTTTATGTATGAGATGAGAAATATAGAATGCCCTTCTTACCACTGAGGAGACATGGTGGTCAAGGGTAAGGTTGCTGTCAGCTTGTGTGCCCAGGTCTCTCACCACTGAGTGTGTACTTGAGGTGTTGTTATTGATGTGATAGTTAGCAGGAACATTGCTTTTAATGATAAGAATGATAATACATTTTTTACACTGAGTTTAAGACCATGACTTTGGAACCAAGCATTTGTTTGTATAAGACCCTCTTGTATGATTTTGACATCATTTGGAGATTCTATGACTGCCCCCAGTTTGCAGTCATTAGAAAACTTTGTCAGCCACAGACCTTTAGTTTTTGTTTGTACTTAAGAGAAATAGGTTCCAAACAGTAGAGGTCCCAGGACTGATCCCTGTGGAACACCACTGGTTACAGGTCTGCTGTTGGAGGTGGATTCCCCTATTTTGACTATATGAGTTCTATCAGTGAACCAGTTAGCAACCCATCTAACAATATAAGGGTTGATGCCTAGTTGGGTGAGTTTGTCAGTGATGCCTGAGTGGGGGATGGCTAAGTCCAGATAGGATATATGCACACATTCCTCTCATCCAGTGCCTTGGTGACTGTCTCGAAGAAGTCCACCAGGTTTAACAGGCATGATCTCCTTTTGACAAATCCAAACTGAGTAGGGTCACATGTTTGGAGATTACCTATATCTTTGTTGATAAAGTCCATAATGATTTGCTCCATGGCCTTGCAGATAAGGCTGGTCAGACTAATAGGTCTATAGTTCCTGGGTTCAGTAGAAGCACCACCTTTGTGCAAGGGAATAATGGTGGCTGCTTTCTATTCAGCTAGTACAAAGCCTGTGCTTAGACTATCATTGAAAAGAGTACCCAATGATGTTGCTAATTCATGTTGGAGCCCATGTAGGATGCAGCCTGGGATCTTATCAGGTCCCATAGATGCTGTGTTTTTGGCCTTAGGCAGAGCATTTACGACCTGCTCTTTAGAGATACAAGGTAAGGGGAATAGGTGGGAGAGATGTCAGGGGCTATGTGTGGTGGAGACAGGGGAGTGAAGTTTTCATAGAACCTGTTGGTCGACAGGTTAGCTATGTCCACAGGCTCAGTATATGTGGTATCATTATCTAGCAGTTTTGCACAAATCTAGGCCTTTCCCTTTAGGTTACGGCTGTAACTATAGAATGCCTTGTGGTTGTCCTTTGCTGAGGAAGCTAATTTGGACTCATAGTTTGCTTTGGATGACTTCACAAGAAGTCTTATTTGCATGTTTAAGCTGAGGAGGGAGTGTTTCCAGTTTAGGAGGGTTCTCATTGTCTCTCTTACTCTTCAACAGCAATTTCTTCTTATTATAAAGCTTGCTAATGGCAGTTGTCCACCAGACAGGTTTGCTTTTCCTTGAGGAGTTTGTTTTCATCCTATCAGATACAGTTGAGTCAATGCAGTTATACAGCTGTTTGTATAAAGCATTGGTGTAGTGCTCAGCATAGCTGTCAGTTCCAACTGATGAATGAAGCTAAGCCACCATGGAGAAGTCAAATAGTAAATTTAAAAACAAATTCTTTAATTTTAAATTCAAATATTGCTGTGGTCAACCCAACAGACGTTAAAAACAATAAAATGAGTGATGAGCGCTTTCGGCTGCTGCCTTCTTCATATCATGTTACGCTCACAGTTGTATGAATATTTAAAGGGGCAATGGCCAATCAATCATCAGTCCAATATGAAATCATATTGTTTTTAATGTCTGTTGTATTGACCACAGCAATATTTAAATTTAAGATTAAAGAATTTGTTTTCAAATTTACTATTTTACTTTTCCATGGTGGCTTAGCTTCGTTCATCAGTTGGATTTCTCTTTTTACTTAGTGAGCCTTTAACAAGCCCTGGTGTGATTGTTTTGCTGATAGCTGTCAGTTTCATCTGAGGGAGGAGGTGCAGTGAAGCTATTTATACCATCCTGTAAGAGGTTATTATGAGAAATGGCATCTAAGACTTAGTGTATGTAAAGTGTATGTAAGTCCGATGTTTCAGCCATTCAGTCTCCATTTTTTGGGACTCAGTGAAGTCAGCCCCAACATTTCAAATGGGCTGCCATATTATAACAGCTAGCAGTTTTTGTGGTTATATGAATAGCCTTTGGATTTTCTGTATTTAAAGGGAGGTTTATTAAGAAAGAAACACATTAGTGAGGAGTAACATAAAAGAAATGCAGTATTTTATGTATTGTTAGATATTATTCCAGAAATCAGGCAGCAATTTCAGTATTCCAAAATACACACTGACCGGGGATTCAATAAACTCATTGTAGGCTTAACATGACACCTACATGGAGTTTGTGTTTGTGCAATGAGCAATACTGATAATTGCATATGCATGACACACATCCAACTTACATCGATGCAAACAAGGTTTTTTGGCCAGCAAGTGTTGCCGGTCAAGAAACCATTTAAAGCAGTATGAACACATTTAGACATGTAGACATATTTACCTATGTGCAAACTTGTTCTGCAGGATTGTGCAGGCAGCCACAATGACTGCCAGGTTTTAATTTAAGGCAATGAGCACAGTACTAACACATAATAGGAAAGTGTACTCAGTACAAACTACAGTACAAACATGTTTTTGCCATACTGAAATTAAGGTTTGGTGATGATCATCAAGGGTACATAGATTGCATTATAAAGACATTAGTCTGGGGAACCGTGTGTATGGAAAAGGTAAGAGGACAAGTGAAGCATGGTAATGTATACCAGATATTAATCACATATACACATAATACGGCACATACTGCTGATTACACCTCCTGTGTGGGTACATTCATATCATCACACAGTTAATTGTATATTATGTGACTCTCAGACAAGGTAACCTATGAGTGGAGATGATTAGTTGTGATATAAGCAACCTAACATGGTCACTGGAGAGGACATTTAGCAAGGATGGTATATACAATAGAGGGGATGCACATATTGTGATGATGACCCCATGCAGTTTGGGTTCATGAAGGGCCAATCTTGTCTCCTGAACCTGAGTGACTTCTTTGAATCAGTCTCCAGAGCCGTGGACAAGGGTAAGGTGGTCCACACAGCCTATCTGGACCTCGCCAAGGGCTTTGACACCACCCCCCACTCTGGAATCATAGATAAACTTACTAAGCTGGGCATTAATCTCTATGCCACTTGATGGGTTGCCAACTGGCTTACTGACAGAACTCACACTGTAAAAGTAGCCGGCTCCAAATCCAGCTCCAGAAAAGTGACAAGTGGAGTACCTCAAGGTTCAGTCCTGGGATCGCTCTTGTTTGGCATCTACTTCTCTGAAGTATAGGCCAACACTAAGGGACTCTGGCTAACAAAGTTCGCAGATGACTGCAAACTGGGAGCCATTATTGAATCCTCAAATGATGTGAATATTCTACAAAAGGGCCTTACAGAAACAGATGTTTGGTGCCAGAGCTATGGGCTCAAGCTCAGTGCCATGAAATGAATAGTTATCCCCTTTGGAAAAAAACATGTACTTGTGAATTACCACATAGGTGGCAGTACACTAAACACAGAAAGTGTGATAAGAGACTTAGGGACACAGGTGGACAGTGGACTCACCTTCGATAACCACATCGCCACAACAGTCAGAAAATCCTTCTATGTGGCACACCTCATCACTAAGGACTTTTCATCCAGAAAAAAGGAGGTCATTGCCCCACTGTACTCAACTCTCATTAGACCCATTATAGAATACAACGCCCCATTTGGTATGTACCTCTCAGGACATCTGCAACAGAAATACCTCACTCAAGGAATCACAGGCCTAAAGCAGATGCCCTATGCTGACCATCTAAAAAAACTTCACCTATTCTCTGTCGCATATCATCTACTCAGAGGCGATCTCTGCTTAACATACAAGGCCATGTCAAACCCAGAGCTGTTGGACATACTACACTTAAAGAAATCCCAATCCCTCAGAGACACACGGTCCAGGGATCTAAACCTTGTTATCACAATGAACAAAACATGCTGGAGGGATAGGTTTCTGACCCACAGACTCCCCAGACTCTGGAATAGACTGCCCATACATGTCAAGCAGAGCGCCTCTTTGACCCTCTTCAAAAGGAACCTTGATGATTGGATGGGGGATAGAAATTCACCCCAAGGATCACGTCAGCCGCCCTGCTAGACAGGGGTCCAGGGAAGTAAATACTGTGGGAAGAAATAGCCATGTTATGGCTAGGCTTGTATAGGCCCTAGGGCTGATAGCCTAGTACCAACCTATGTGCCAAAAGACTTGCTTGAATGTGAATGTGCTGTCAGCATAGCTCTCAGCAAAGATGGACACATAGTAACAGGTTCTTGGACAACTTCTCTAAAGTCAAGGCCAATGGTCTTTGGCTGACTAAATTTGCCAATGATTGAAAATTAGGAGCTATCACTGAACCCCACACTGACACAAATGTTCTCCAGGGAGGGCTGACACAGACAAAGAAGTGGTGTGAGAGCCAAGTACTAAAACTAAATGCTAAGAAATGCATAATAGTATCCTTCAGGAAGTCATCCACCCCTGTTAACTATCATATTGACAACATACCCCTTATAAGTGACTCAGTATCAGGGACTTAGGGACACAAATACACAGTAATATAACCTTTGACCATCATGTGTCTACAGTGGTGAAGAAATTCTGTTTCACAACTTATGAACAAAGGTATGGCATCTATGTCCAAGCAAATCATTGTTCCACTGTATTCATCATTCATCAGACCTATCATTTAGTACAATGCCTCCTTTGGTATGTACCTAACTAGGCATATTCAATAATTGAAAAATCCACAGAGGTTCCTCAGTAAAAGAATATAGGGTGTAAGTGTGTAAGTGAAATTTCCTGCACAGACCACCTCAAGGCACTATCCCTGTATTCTGTCTCCTACAGGCTGTTGAGGGGAGATCTGTGTCTGGCATACAGGGCACTGTCAGATGCCACTATGATGGACCTCCTACATAGCCATAAAACAAACAGCACCAGAATTATCCATTCTAAAGACTTAAACCTTGCCTATGATATAAATAGGACCTGCTGGAGAGACAGGTATGTATCCCAGAGACTACCCCATCTTTGGAACAGGCTCCCCATCCATGTAAAGCAGAATTCCTCTCTAACTCACTTCAAGTGAAACTTGGACAATTGGATGGGGAACAGAAAGTCCATCCCTGGTTTGGCACCTATGTCTCTAATGGACACAGGCATCCTTTGAATGTTTCATCTCCCAGAACCCTGCTTGTAAATGTGTCATCTCCCAAACCCCTGCTTACACTAACAAGGGTACAAAAACTTGTAAGAAATTTGGGATGTATGGTTAGGATTAAAAAAACCCTTGTGGCCATTAGCCTAGTAAACACCTACGAACCTATGAACAGTAAACAGAAACACTCGCAATCATGGACAATATCAGAATAATACCACCATTAATCTGTGTCACTGAGATGTGATATTTGATTGTGAATTATTAACATGTTCTGCATGATCACACTAGTACCACTGTAATGATTTGTCAATAATCTATAAGGGAAATCAAGCACACCTTCTTCAAAAATTACCAATTTTGGGAGGTGTTAAGAGGCACACTGTTACACCTGTAGTTTAAATTAGGAGCGATCCTGGCAAGTTGAGAGGTCTGCATGACATATGCATGCCACATTCCACACTTGCTTGAATGTATCCCACGCCATCAATGTTGTCAATGGGTTATGCATTTACTGGGTGCATCACAGGAAGACGTATCACACATGAATCCTGTATAACACCTTGAAGGGAAGTCTTTACTGCCAACTCATAACTCTTATGCATTAAAAAGAATACTTATTCATGAACAAAAAGATGTGCAGAATCTCACTGTGGCAAAAGTGATACATTTGAGTAAACATCACTGGAAGATGTGTGTTGAGGTACATGTAAAAGGGTGCATTGTACTCAATTATTGGTGTGATGAGATAACAATGGAACTATAACATCCTTGATGTGGATAACCTGCCCATACACAGAAACTGTGCTACATGCAAATGATTTGTTAGCACTGTGGTCACATGCTGATTAAAGTTCTGCTTACAATCTACCTGAGTACCTAGGTCACGTACCACTTGGTCTAATCATATGGATGTGCTGTCTATTGAATTTGCTTTCAAAAAGGAAATGATTATGCTTTTTTTTCATCTAGTATGTCTCCATGGCTGTGGTAACAATCATCTGTGTGTGTTAATACTTTCTGCATGATATCAATAATGTTCTTGGAATTAATGATTGTCAACAATTTGCAGTCATCTACAAAGTTGGTTAGACAAAGGATGTGCAAGTTTGTCTTGAATTATGACACTGAAATACTGAATAGGAAAGGGACTAGTACAGAACTCTGAGCTATGGACCTGGTTATTGGACTCTAGCTAGAGTTGACCACACAGTTAAACATAATGTGTCCTGCCCATGATCCATTTGTCTACCCACATTGTGATGTAGGTGTTTATGCCCACTTGAAACAGTTACTTTGTAGTGTCTGAGTGTGGGTTTGTGTCAGATGCCTTGGTCAGGTCAAGTTATGCGGGATGACAGTCTTTTCCTCATGCTTGCCCTTAGTGACCTTCTTGATGATGTCAACCAGATTTAACAGATACGCTGTAGCCTTAAAAAATAAAAAAATGGGTTTGGTACACAGTCAGAAGATTGCCTGTGTCATTGGTGATAAGTTCCAGGATGAGTCACTGGTCTGCCTCACAAATGAGAAGAGTCAGGATTATGGGTCTATAAGTCCCTGCATCAGGTGATGGTTCCCCCTTGTTCAGACAGATGAGTGTTGCTGTACACCCTTCTGCCAGAACATAGACTGTCTGGAGTCTGCGTTTAAGTAGAGATCCAACTGTGTCAGGTAGGTCAGGTTTTAAGGCATGGTATGGGCAACCTGAGATGCTGTCATGACCCATTGATTCTGTGTTTTTAGCCTTAGAGTGCAGACAGATGAACTCCCTCCTGAGAAAATAAACTGAGTAATGTTTGCATGTGTACTTTGGCTGATGGTCAGTGGAGGCGAAGGGGGGCGGGGTGAACTGAGAGACGAACTGTCAGCTAGCAGATTGCCTGTTTTATCTTGGTGAGTATATCTGGTGGCATCTGCAAACAGCTCTCTGCTTAGTTGTGTATTCCCCTTAACATTTAACAATAATTTAAATAAACAATTTGTGACAACACCTCCAAATACAACCTTGGTTATGCATCACATGCCACACAGTGAAACTGTTCATACAGTCAAACAACTCTACCAATGTCATGTAATTAGATCAATTGCACAACATATGCCTGTATGTTCTTCATTTGAAAGCTGTGTTTCAACTGCCTGATACCATATATGGTCACATTAAAAATGAGTTGGTTGTGGCTCATGCAGAACAGCTACTGACACGAATGCCAATAGTCACACAGTGGTGTTGTTAGCCACCTCAGTAATCCTTGAGAATAGCAACACAATTGTGCATACAATGAATTCCACAAGGATGCAATTGAATCAAAACATGTGATATTTTTGTGTATATCACAGCATTACATGTGGATAAAAGAAGACGTTTGTGCCCATGTAATCAGTATTACTTTATATTGATTTATGTCACAGAACATTTAATGATGGTAGGTATACACATGCACATGTGTGCCATACTGAAGGTGTCACTGTGATGGTTGAATGAAAACTGAGCAGAATGTTGACCTGCTCCACTACAAAAAATGCCTTACTAATCCAACAATATACATATTATCATCCTATGTCAACAGTTATCAGGAGGTATATTACTACAGCTTCTATGGAAAGAACATGGAATCAAATGGCTGCAGTGGCCATCAATATATTACCTCAAATCACTGATTGGCATATGCTGTTGTAGGACTACCGCATGTCCACACCTCAACATAGCACATATGGATGACAGCAACATTAACATGTGCAATGTTCATAGCCTAATAGGATATTACTAAGCTAACAGCCAATATCACATAAAATCATATCCATTATTATACCATTTAAACCAAACTCCATATTTCTACACTCCTCTGCAGGAAGGATGTCATTTATTCAGAGGGAAAAAGAGGATGTTAGATGCATGGGGATATGTTACAGTTTCAACTAAGTGGTAGTGAAATGAAAAGCAATTCATAACATCAGACCATGACTGTAATCTACCACCAAATATACACACAGCAGTAAGCTATGTCTGATTTGAACATTACACCTGAGTAGTTATAGAAGCTGAAGTCCATATAATGTAACAATAGCACCACTACATAAGTCTGACTTCAACACTGTCACATTGCACTTTATAGAGTATGTTAGCATCATTGTATGCTGAGAATAAGATGTTGGGAGGAGTGTCTGACATGGATGTAAAGTCACATCTCTGTGTAAAATTGTCTCATAACTGTTATTTGAATATATACACCCTCAAGTTGCCTGCTGTCAGATTAGAACTCCCAAAATATCTAGTTATCAAGGCTGTAGAACACATTACTTAACATTACTGCCACAGTACAAGTTTGACTTGAATACTATCAGGGTACACTTTATAGGGGATGACATCATCAGAGAGCATTACAAGAAGATGTGTAGAGGAGTGTCTGACTCAGCTGTGGAGTCACATGCTATTTGAACATTGTCACCTTACTTATTGTTGAATGAGCACACACTCCAGTTGACTGCAGTGAGACTAGAATCCCTACCTATGTACAGAACACAGTACTTAATGCAGACACACAAGGCTGGCTTTCACAGTGTCAGACAGCACTTTATAACTGATGTCATCAGCAGTGTGGGGTGAGAAGATGGTAGTTGAAATGTCTCACATGTTCTAAAATGGTCTCAAGAATGTGAACTAACTGAACATACACACACACACACACACACACACACACACACACACACACACACACACACACACACATGCACACACCATCCTACCGATTGTTGAATAAACACAGCAGTTGACCACAGGCTGAGTAGAACCCCTACCTATCTATAGAACACAGTACTTAATGCAAGCACCACAGCACACGTCTGGTTTTCATGCTGTCAGACAACAATTTATAGCTGATGATATAAGCAGTGTATGTTTGTGAGACAATGTTCAGAGGCCTGTATGAAATTACTGTGTAGGCATGTGCAACTGTCAAAAAATGTGTCCTCCATGGGGCTTGATTGCTGACATGAGATAAAGAATCATATTCTTCTGATTATGCACAGACCATTTGACTGCAATGAGATTGGAACCCCCATCAAACTAGTTATACAAGCTAGAGAACTAAGTACTTAATGGAAGTGCCATGGTACAAGTCTGACTTATACTGCTTCTGGACAATTAAGTGTGGATGATATCATCATTGTATGTTGTGGAGAAGATCTTGGAAGGCCTGTATGAACTGGCTGTGTAAAGCATGTATGACTGTCAAAAAAGTGGCCTTCATGGAACTGGGTTGCTGACAGTAGGATACAGAGTCATGTCCTTCTCACTATGCACACACTCTTACACATACATAGAGATATACCGATAATGTTGCTGTTGTGTTAAGTTAACCCACAAGTAAGTATTTTGTTCCTATATACAGAACATAGTAGTTAATAACTGCTCCATCCCTGAAGTATACTTTTGTCTTGTCATACTGGTCTCCTTAGATGATGCCATCATCATTATATGATGTGAGTAACATATCCTGTTATAAGAGTGGTGTCCAAAGTCTGGGATTTGTATTTTCTGTTGTGTTTTCAATGTACATGTATACTTTAAAAGGCAGCTTCTCAAACTAGATGCAAATAGCTGTCAGGGATGCAGGGATGCATGTTGCAGAAGTGAGACATATGCACCTGTTTTTAATATGTTTTGTACATTACACACTTACAGTCACACACAGATACACACCTGTTTTGTGATCACCATGGGTGCAACTCTGTATGTACATGTGTTCATATTTGTGATGAATTAATGTCCACATTAATACATGTATAATATAATCTGCATCTATATTGTCAGTATAAAGCTTTAGATGATGTAATAATGCAGTTGTGCTATTTATTTCTGTAGTGTAATTGACATTTGTGAACTACTACGGACATATCCATTTTCAAGTGCATAACTGAACCAAGGCAAAAGACTCAGTGTTCAAAGATTACCAAACCAACCAACACAAGAATGCTGTGTTCCTATGTGTCTTGAGACGCCAACCTGTTCTTCACAAACACGCCGAGCAAGGTGAATAAAAAATGTAAAAAACTTTTATTCCACAAAACATGAATACAGGTTAAGCGCTTTCACTCGCCAAAACGCGAGCTTCATCAGAACTGTTTGAAAAAGTAATTGATATAACTTATATAACCTTTTTGGCGCCAAAATACTACAAACATGAAATTTAAAGCTACATACATATATTAATAAAAATAATATTGTGTAAAATGAATGCATAAAATCACCATATTGCATTTGATGGATCAAGTGTGCATCAGCTACTAGAGATATGCAGTTAAAAATTTAGCATAAAATTTACTATGTTGATATAATATTTACAATATTTACATTGCATTTAAATCTATCTATGTAAATAATAATGCTGGCTTAATGGTGAAAAAATCATTTAAGCCAGGTGTAATGGAGGCATCAGTGTATAATTGCCACCAAATTTCCTTGTAGGATAATAATCCTTTCAAATCCCCCCCCTCTAGGCTCAACTACCAAACTATCTAAGATAGCAAATTTAAATGTATGGGTGTCACCATATTGTTTGATGTGTTTGTATAAAGCATTCTTCTCATCTCTTGTTTTAATACTATATTGATGTGCATATATACGTTTGTTTAATTTTCTTTCCGTCTTGCCTATATAGAATCCTGAACATGCAGTGCACTTTGCCAAATAAACCACAAATCTAGTATTACAATTACCATATGCAAATTTTATAAAAGACTTGTGTAAATTTTCCAAGGTGATACTGCTGTCTTCAAGAATAGCGTAACATTGTTTGCAGTTTCCACACTTAGTTGTTTTTCTATTATTCAGCTGTCTAATAATTACACTACTTTCTAAGTACCTTTTTATATTCCATCCCATTTTATAAACAAAGACTGGTTGGGATCCTAAAATTTTAACTATATCATAATCAATCATTATAATTTTCCAATTATTATTTATGATCCCCTTAATTTTGCCACTTGATGGGCCATATTCCAAAACACACACTCTTCTATACTCAGTAATGGCAGACGTGTTGTCTTGTGTCTGCTCACCTCTATTGTTATGAGGATTGTTTTTGTCATGCTTGAGTCCTAACAAGGGCATATATTTTTTCCCCCATTCTTTTATAACAATGTCACTTATACATTTCATCATGTTAATATCATATCCTCTGTCTCTAAAAAGGGACGTAATGAAATGAACTTCTTCCAACATCTCCAAATAAGTGGAAGTCATTTGTATTGCCCTAATGATCTGGCCCTTGAATATGTTGACAAATAAATTCCTTGGATGATTACTGGTATATTCAATATAGTTGTTAGAAAATGTGTGTTTCCTAAACAATCTAGATTTAAAGCAGTTATCACCTTTAGAAACATATGTATCTAAATATGGAAGTCCTTTCATGTTAGTTGAATATGTAAATTTCAAATATGTACTACTAGAATTTAAAAACTTAATAAATTTGTCTAATATTACATTATTGCCATCCCACAATATATAAATATTGTCCAAATATCGGGAATAATACCTAACATGTTTGAAAAAACTCACTAGTAAACAATGTACTCTCCTCCCACTCAAGCATAACTAAATTTGCGTAGATCGGAGCACACGCTGCTCCCATGGCTACGCCATTGGTTTGCCTGAAA
The DNA here is from genome assembly GCF_019279795.1 of Protopterus annectens. Lineage (NCBI taxonomy): Eukaryota > Metazoa > Chordata > Ceratodontiformes > Protopteridae > Protopterus > Protopterus annectens. Next base: position 1,849,121,432 of record NC_056739.1, on the reverse strand, counting down.
AATTCCCCCTCATATTCAATGTAATTGTTCTCTAATACCATGGACATTAATTCAGTAATAAAGCATACTTTGTCCCAATCATAGCCACTGTATTTTCTAACATTGTAGGCAAAGGCCTCTAATCCAGCTTCTTTGGGAATGCATGAGAAAAGATCTATAACATCCACTGTGACAAACATAAGATCTGATTGCCACAAACTAACCGGATAGTTTCTCAAAAACTCCCACGAATCCTTAACTAAATGTGAAATTTTTTCATATATATGTTTTATAAATCTATCTATAGCTGTACCAAGTGGAAAAATTTTAGATCTACTTCCGGATATTATTGGTCTGAAAGGTGGATTATCTATACATTTATGAACTTTGGGTATTCCTACTATGGAGGCCAATATGGGATGTTCAACCCTTAAATAATTATAAATGTCCTTGGTAATTCTTTGATCAATAAGAAATTCTTCTATATGCAAATCAATGTGACGGTATGCAATATTTATTTCATTGAGTGAGACAATTTCATAATTGCCTGAATTGTATAAAAGTTGCTGTATTCTAGACATATATTCTGTGTTGTCATAAATGACAACCCCACCCCCTTTATCGGGTTGCATAATTCTAATGCTCTTGTCTTTTCTAAGATCTTGAAGCAATTGATATTCCTCTACAGGCAAATTGTGATATGTTATGGTCCCTTTAACATGATTCTGTAACTGATAAATTTGTCTAGAAACAGATTTGTCAAAAACAGAAATGAGTGGATGCATGTGTGGCACATAAGTACTTTTCTTCTTTAAAGTGCATTGTTCACCATCTTTGATACACTGAGTGTTTTTATTATTAAAAGTTATAGCTAAATTTAATTTCCTAATGTACTTCTTGAATTCAATTAGGCTAACTACCAATCTAAATCTGGTAGTAGGTATGTATTTCATTCCTTTAGAAAACAAGGAAAAAAAAGTCCTGTCCAATGTTAAATCTGTATAATTGTATATTTTGAAATGTTTAAATGTATTGACAACACCATCTTTAATAATACCTTCTGTTTGTAACTCTTGTAATGATCATCCCCTGTCATCACCCGTATCTACATAATTATTGACATTAATGGCAGCTACCTTGGTAGGTTGAGTCCCTAACTCAATGGATTTTATAGAATATAAATTCACCATTAAGCCAGCATTATTATTTACGTAGATAGATTTAAATGCAATGTAAATATTGTAAATATTATATCAACATAGTAAATTTTATGCTAAATTTTTAACTGCATATCTCTAGTAGCTGATGCACACTTGATCCATCAAATGCAATATGGTGATTTTATGCATTCATTTTACACAATATTATTTTTATTAATATATGTATGTAGCTTTAAATTTCATGTTAGTAGTATTTTGGCGCCAAAAAGGTTATATAAGTTATATCAATTACTTTTTCAAACAGTTCTGATGAAGCTCGAATTTTGGCGAGTGAAAGCGCTTAACCTGTATTCATGTTTTGTGGAATAAAAGTTTTTTACATTTTTTATTCACCTTGCTCGGCGTGTTTGTGAAGAACAGGTTGGCATCTCAAGACACATAGGAACACAGTGTTCTTGTGTTGGTTGATTTTCAAGTGCATGGGTGCAGGGCACACATGAGTCTGAATAAATATATGTTCAGCAAATGTGAGAGGCAATGACTACAGTGAAGTAGTGTAAAACAGCAAACATCAGTCAACTGATTTATGTCAACAGTGCAAATATGGATTTGCAGTGTGATACATTCATCAGTGCAAATAAATGTTACAGTACATACTGTATGTAATTTTAGTGCCTTTACTCTGCTTTAACTAAGTGTTTCTTTAGTGCAGTGAGTTTAAGTAGCATTGCACTGGGGCAACAGCACCATGCCATAGGACATAAAGAGCCATTCACCATCACTTGGCATTGGTGCACAATGCCAAACTCCTCGCAAATGTAGAGGAGAAAATGTGAAGATCTTTAATAGAAAAGTATTATTTATGCATGTGGTGTGTGATTCCATTTTTTGACCAGATTAAAGGTGTGAAAATGGGGTAGATAGGAAAGTGGTGAAATGGGGGGCAAGCTGGGAGGGGACAAGAGGAAGTAATATAGGAATGTGCCAGACAGAATTAGGAAAGAACCACAGCTATTCAGTTCTTCAACAGTGTAAAATGAACATGGATAGAATATTGGATGAATCTGGACTGTCACCACAACAAAGATAGGTGACAACAGCACAATCATGTTGTATAGCCAACTGGATCTAATCAAGTGTGTCTAGAGGACAAGTGCAAAGTGGAGATCTATGTATGGGATGATATATATATATATATATATATATATATAAATATATATATTTATTTTTATGGGACAGGTGCCCATTTTTTTATTTAATTTCAGTAAGAGAGGAATGTTGGGTAAGAGACGTACGTATGTCAGGGTCAGGTAATTTGGGTAGTTGAGGAAAGTGTTGCAGACAAACAGGACAAACACGACATAGACAGGGATGGTTAGGGACATAAAAGGTTGGGGGACACCATGATTGGGGATAAGGGGGGACATCAGGGACTCATGCTTCACCCTCAGAACTGTTATCACCATCCCTTTCCTCAGCATGACTGCCTCTGCTGTGTGGCCAATTCAGTGGATCAGATGAATAACATGATGGAGTGGGCAGTATCTGTGATAGAACTTCTGCTGGGAGGGGAGCAGCATCCACATGGACATAGATCAGCATCATCATCTGATGTTAGCTAACATGGTCATGCATGATCATGGTGCTGTAGCGGCACTACTTTCACTACTCCATCAGTAATTGAGGTAGCCACACTCAGACATGGAGGACACATGGGATCGTGTTCCTGGGCATACTCATGAGGAGAAGTCATTCAACAGGCATTATTTATACTCAGGTAACAACAGCACATCTGACCATGGGTATGGGTGTGCCAGTGCAACTCCTGGCAGAGCCAGTTCTCGCAGTCAGGGGAGATGATAATAAACTGTTATATTTTCCATGTATGGCTCACCTCTCTGACATGCCAGGATGTAGATCTAGCACAGAGCTTGGCTGGGTTCTTGCAGAAACCTCGCAAGTACATTTGAACTTGAGTGCCATACAGACAGACACACACACACACACACACACACACACACACACACACACACACACACACACACACACACACACACACACACACACACACACACACACACACACACACACACACACACACACACACACACACACACCTATAACAGTTACATGGGTGATTCATGAGACTTACAGATCATTCTGTCTCAGTAACCATTTGATCATCATCATTCATCATTCTCTTTCGGCTTTTCCCGTTAGGGGTCGCCACAGCGGATCATCTCTTTCCATTTCTTCCTATCCTCTGCATCTTGCTCTGTCACACCAACCGCCTGCATGTCCTCTCTCACCACGTCCATAAACCTTATCTTAGGCCTTCCTCTATTCCTCTTACCTGGCAGCTCCATCCTTAGCATCTTTTCCCAATATACCCATCATCCCTCCTCAGCACATGTCCAAACCAACGCAATCTCGTCTCTCTTGCTTTGTCTCCAAACTGTCCAACATGAGCTGACCCTCTAATATACCGATTCCTAATCCTATCCATCCTAGTCACACCGATTGCAAATCTTAACATCTTTAACTCTGCCACATCCAGCTCTGACTCCTGCCTTTTGTCAATGCCACTGTCTCCAACCCATATAACATAGCTGGTCTCACTACACTCTTGTAGACCTTCCCTTTCACTCTTACGGATACCCGTCTGTCACAAATCACTCCTGACACTCTTCTCCACCCATTCCACCCTGCCTGTACTCTCTTCTTCACCTCTCTTCCACATTCACCATTACTCTGAACTGTTGATCCCAAGTACTTAAACTCGTCCACCTTTACCAACTCTACTCCTGCATCCTCACCATTCCTCTACCCTCCCTCTCATTTACACACATATATTCTGTCTTAGCCCTGCTGACCCTCATTCCTCTGCTCTCTAGAGCATATCTCCACCTCTCCAGAGTCTCCTCAACCTGATTCCTACTCTCACTACAGATCACAATGTCATCTGCAAACATCATAGTCCACGAGGCCTCCTGTCTGATCTCATCTGTCAACCTGTCCATCACCACTGCAAATAAGAAAGGACTCAGAGCTGATCCTTGATGTAATCCCACCTCCACCTTAAACGGATCTGTCACTCCCACTGCAGTCCTCACCACTGTCACACTACCCTCGTACATATCCTGTACCACTCTTACGTCCTTCTCTGCCACTACCGACTTCCTCATACAATACCACAACTCTTCTCTAGGCACCCTGTCATATGCTTTCTCCAAGTCTACAAAGACGCAATGCAACTCTTTCTGACCTTCTCTGTATTTCTCCATCAACACTCTCAGAGCAAACATTGCATCTGTAGTGCTCTTTCCTGGCATGAAACCATACTGCTGATCACTAATCATCACCTCCCTTCTTAACCTTGCTTCCACTACTCTTTCCCATAACTTCAAGCTGTGACTAATCAGTTTTATCCCTCTGTAGTTACTGCAGCTCTGCACATCACCCTTATTCTTAAAGATAGGTACCAAAACACTTTTCTCCACTCCTCAGGCATCCTCTGACTTTCCAAAATTTCATTAAACAATCTAGTTAGAAATTCCACTGCCATTTCTCCTAAGCACCTCCATGCTTCCATTGGTATGTCATCTGGGCCAACAGCCTTTCCATTCTTCATCCTCTTCATAGCTGCCCTTACTTCCTCCTTGCTAATCTGTTTCACTTCCTGATTCACTATCCCCACATCATCCAACCTTCTCTCTCTCTCATTCTCTTCATTCATCAGCCTCTCAAAATACTCTTTCCATCTACTCAACACACTCTCCTCTCTTGTGAGTACCTTTCCCTCACTATCCTTTATCACCCTTACATGCTGCACATCTTTCCCAGCTCTGTCCCTCTGTCTAGCTAATCGGTACAGGTCCTTTTCTCCCTCTTTAGTGTCCAATCTCTCGTACAACTCTCCATATGCCCTATCCTTAGCTTTTGCCACCTCTCTCTTTGCCATGCCTCATCTCCTTATACTCATGTCTACTTTCTTCATCTCTTTGACAATCCCACTTCTTCTTCGCCAGCCTCTTCCTCTGTATACTCTCCTGTACTTCCTCATTCCACCACCAGGTCTCCTTGTCCTCCTTCCTCTGTCCAGATGTCACACCAAGCACCTTTCTAGCAGTCACCCTTACTAGTTCTGCTGTAGTTACCCAGCTATTCGGTAACTCTCCACTGCCTCCCAGTGCCTGTCTTAACTCTTCCCTAAACTCCACTTCACAATCACCCTTTTTTAACTTCCACCATTTAATCCTTGGCTCAGTAACCATTTGATACTTTATCCAAATTTCTGTCTGCCTGTCTGTCTTACTCACGCACACTCATTAACTTTTGTGTCAGCCTTGGTCACCTGCACCCCCTCTCCAAACAAAAATCTGTGCCATGCCATATCCTTGATTTTCTATATTTTGGATTCAGGGATACATAACTCTTTTGTCTGATGCCCAGGGTGCATAGCAGACTGAGTGCTTAGTAATATATGTATTTGTGATGCTCTATTTAAAACTGCACTTCTTTCTTACAGGTTTTTGTATTGCATGTATCTTTGCTGCTTTAGGTCTATTAGTTGTTAGAGATTGCATCTACTGATAAGTCAGTGCTGTCACATCTCAATATCTTTGCTGTAAAAATCACCCCACTTTCTACTTAGTCACATTAGCAAGTAACAGTATGCAAGGATCTGCCATTCATTTTTGTTATTAGCTATTTAGTTTCCTATTCCAGGTTTAACACTTACCTTGATAGTCTAGCAGTTACAACTGTTTTAATTCAGGACTGACTCTGTGTGATGCCAGCAGTACACAGCCATTACATGGGTAAGTAAAAGTTGTGAGGATTGTCTGTCATCCATTTTACTGTATGTATGTGCATAGGATGAAGGTTTTGCCTCTTTAGGTGGTGAACATGTGTGCTATCCATTGCCTCATGGCCAGGGCTAGGGTATATTTTGCGTCCCTACATATACTTACACTGACAGTGGCTGGTGGTTCCACATCTGACTCCTCACCTGTGTGTGGCTGTGGTGACCTTGCCAGTGGTGGCAGGATGTGTACCCCTTCTTCATGTTCCTACTGAAGCTGTTTTCTCAGAATAATATTGTGAAAGATAGCACAGACAGTGAAAATTTCAGCACAAGTATATGGATTGTACTGCAGGATTCCCAGTGATATATTTAGGGATCGTAACCTTGACTTCAGCAGCCCAAACAGAGGCTTTATGATATTTCTTGTTTGAGTGTGTGCCTCATTATAGCATTCTTTGGTGAGTGTGTGTGCATTTCTGATGGGAGTCATCAGCCACAGCTGAAGTGCATACCTTGCATCCCCAGTAAATGACCTTGTGGGAAAATCCCCCTGGAAAACCTCTGATACAGTTGAGAGTTTTGACAGATACAGGAGTCATGGTAACTGTCGGGGTTGCCAGCACACACATTCAGTATGATTCCCTTAGCATTCCACATGACCTGGCAGTTTATGAAGTGGAAGCCCTTTCAGTTTATGTACACCCTTCCCTGTTCCTTGGGTGGTGCTTTGATTTCAATGTGTGTGCAGTTTATGGCACCCAACACTGCAAAAAAGTGTGCTACAGGGTAGAAATCCAGCATAATTGTAGCTCTGTCCTCAGGTGTACTGGGAAAATGTATGTAGTCTCTGGCATCTTGTAGCATAACATTCAGGAATTGATGGTGGATCCTGGATGCTGATGCCAATGACACCCTCAAAATATTCCCTGTTGGTCTCTGGAAGGTTCCTGTAGCTAATATTCTAAGTGCTACACATACCTTAGTCTCCATAGGTAGTGGTTCCCCTTGATTTGCCTTTCCTCTCAGTTGAGGATGACAGAAGTTGCAGAGTTCTTATAGTGTGTCTCTATCCACCCTATAGTGCTCCACAATTTCTACCTCATACAGATCATGAAAAGCTAAATAGGGTCTAAACACCATTCTCCTTCTTGGCCGAGGCCTATTAACAGCTGCAGCAACATAGACCTGGGCCTGTTGCACATATACATGTTTAACAGCAACAGCAGCTCCTAACACGGTTTCCATATATAGTAGTTTATGTGGCTGTATTCAAATACGTTTTGGAATTCGAGGCCAAAGCCTGCACTGAATGCACATGATTGCTTTATAGCTTGCTGAATAGCTCCTCCGTCTTGGATTGGTTAATTAGCATACAGTTCAGCTGCTTATGCTGTAATTAGCACGCTAAGATGTTTACCGTGTTTGTGCGGCTCTACATGGAGTGTAGAGTCACTTACTGAATACGAAACCACTCACACGGTCTTAGTGCACCATGTAGGCTTTATTTCATACAGCCCAGTAGTATCCTCAAAGATTGCTAACAAATATTGCTTATACATGTGAGAATTTTTCTTTCACTTTCCTTTTACTGTAAGTTGGGATTAATCACATCATCTTCTTTAGACAGAACAACAGCTCCTGTTCCCTTTCCAATTTTCAGGGATCCAGGCCACACTGTATTTTTCATTCATGTGTGCTCCTTGGAGAATTTGCTGAAGAACCCTCTCTTGACCCAGAGGTTAGCAATGTAATTTCCTCAGCAGGTAGTGACCCAGATGTTCTTCATGAAGTATCTACTCCTCTTTATGGAGAGCCTTTCTCTTGCTTGCATATCTTTTTTTATATTTCCCTAGAACTCTGCACTTACCTTCCATGACAAAACTTTACCACCCACAACCCTAAATGGAGTCTGGTATGCCAACAGCAAATGCACCATGACCACAATCCGTATGTTTCTCCAGATCCAGCAGTCATTGTGCTACATGACCGTCATAGCAAATTACTACCTGCAAACATTTTTAGATGTGATTTAAACCAACTCTGCATCCCATTTAAGTGACTGCAGCCTGGATGATGATAGATATAAAATCCTATCTTGACAATTTTGGGCTGCAACCTTTCTACTTGTAGGTCCATTGTAGATGGGCATGGTCAGTGATTAATAGAAATTCCTTAACCATTTAGTAATACACTAGAAGTGTGTGTGTGTGTGTGTGTGTGTGTGTGTGTGTGTGTGTGTGTGTGTGTGTGTGTGTGTGTGTGTAATTTTGCTACCATTGCTTGCCACCCTACTGTCCTTTCACTAGGACAGTAGGGTGGCAAGCAATGGCAGCAAAATTAGAATTTATTCATGATGCAGTGGTGCAGTTGTAGTGTTTTTGCACCACAACAAGAGGTTTTTCAGTTCAATTCTCAGCTGGGGTGCCTTCTTTGTAGAGTCTGCATGTCCTCCTTGCATTTGTGTGGGTTTCCTCCCATGTTACCAGACCTAAAAAATCCTTAAACTTTTGTTAGTGTTTGTTGTGAGCCAGTGTCATATTGCTTCAGTTCTTGCAGCCTGTGTTTTCACTATCACTGAGCCTGTTACATAAATCAAATAGTTGACTTTTACCATGCTTAAGTTGTACTTAGCTGGAATAGCATTTAACCCAGCATGATGCACTTTTTTGTGAAATGGCTTTTTTAGTCCTCAGAAAATATTACTACAGCATTGAGATAGGATGTTTATAAATATCTAGCATGGGGTCTAAGAATTTTGTCAGTCGGATGCTTTCATGTTGCAGGTGCTCAATGGAGACCAAAAGGCAGGCTCCATAATGGAAGAAACCATCTGGTGTGAAAAAATATTTTTCTTTATCTTCTGGGTGAGTACAATTTGCCAGTAGACCTTGTTTTAATCCAAAGTTGCAGAATCCTAACTTTGTCCTAATCTGCAATCAGTTTGTCCATCCCATTTTGATATGCTATTTAATTTTCTGAAGTCATTACAAAACATTACAGACCCATCAGTCTTGAAGAGCAGAACACCCACTGGGATTATTCTATGGCTCTAAGTTTAAGCTTTTTCGGTACCTCATTCTTATTTGCCTGGTGTTGGCAGTCTGGTATTTGGTATGGTTTCAAATGTGTATTCTCACCAAGCATGAATTATCATGCTAGATTAAACTAGTTCTGCCAGTAAACTTTGAAATTGTTTTTATTCCTGAAGACAAATTCCTTCAAATTTCGATTCTGAGACATTGGTAATGGCACATCTATTACTGCTTTAGGATCTTCTGTGGAGTCGCTAACTTTTCGGAAAACATACCTACTATAGAAACTTCATTTCATCTCCAAGATGTCAGAACATCTACGTGGTATAACTTTTCTGGTCTCCCTTTTCCCTACTTTTCTCATCTTATAATATACATTACTTACTTTTTTATAATTTCAAAAGATATTTTCCACTTTGTAAGGAACATGCTTTCAGCACTGGGTGCTAAGACAAGTTCTTCATCCTTTGATTTGAAGTCTCTGATGAACTTTTTTTATTATATGTTCTATGTCGTATGTCCTTCCCTCATTCTGTATGTTCTTTCTGTACAGCAATTATAGTTCTTAGCCTGTCCTGTAAGTATGCAAAATGCACAATCTCATTTGAGTCACTGAGATAAATTTATTGTGCCATTGGAAATAAAGGTTATTGTTTATTCAAACAATGCTAATTTCTAAGCTTCTTAGATATTATTATTCACTCTGTTACTTCTACCCCATAAAATACTTCATAGAGAGAAAAAAATCTGTTACTGCAAAATGTTAAAAAAACAATGACGTTTCAAGAAATCTGCCATTAAACATCTACTAGCCCATAAAATAGTATTAGACAAAAGAAACAAAAACATGAAAGCCGGAGCAATCTGGGAACAGTCCTATAACATCTTATTAGCATAAAGCACCAGGTACACCATATCTTATGAACTGGAAGTATTCTCACGAGTACACAGCTTAACTATGGATGAAGTATCATTTTTGTATGTGCTGTTTTTAGACTAATGACATTAATTGGGAAAGCATCTTTGTATATATTGTAATTAGGTATGTTGTATGACCTACATGTTTCTACTTTATCCACAATGTATAACATGCAAATATGGTCACTTTGTAAATATGGAATGGTTATGGTTTTTGCAAATGTAAAACAAAAATAAAAATTATTGAAAAAAGAAAAAAAAACAATGACGTGATTAAAAAAAAACTAAATAAAATTAAAAAAATCAAGTTCCTGGGGGATCAGACAACATAACCAGTGATTTAATCACATAGAATCAAGTTCTCAGGCTTTATAGATTAATAAGTTCATACTAAGCTTACAACCAAAAGAGACTATCAAGAACTTGTGAGGAACTAGCAGTACCCCTAATGAAGTAGAATTTCTCCCCATATTCCTGGTGAAAATTTGCAAGCATCCATCCAGTCATCCAGACTGGTTTTAAATGTTGCTTGGGAAGTAGTTTGTTTGATAGGAAATGGCAGCCTATTCCAGAAATGGGATATACTCTGGGTTAGGTATCATTCACTCCATCTGGTCTTGTTAAGGTGATAGTGTAGGCCTAGGTCTCTAGAACAGGTGTTTGCTTTATACTTGTTCTGTTTAGGTGAAGGAGTTCAAAGAATGTTGGGTTATTCATTCCACAGAAAGTTAAGCAGAGGTCACCCCTCAGGAGTCTGTATAACACTGAGTAAAACAACAGAGAGTTATTATTTTATTTATTTATTGGCATTTGTTTACCATGAAAGTTCACTGGGCCAAAAATAACCTATTTTCAGTGGAGCCCCAGGAAGAAAAGCTCCATAAAAACAGTAATATAAAATGACATAATATTAGAACAGTTTGTATTAACAAGAAGCATAGTTATAACAAGCAGTACAGATGCAAAAAATACATTAAGAAAATATAGGTGGTACAGATAGGTAATATACAAACACAAGACATTGAAGAAAATCCAAAGGACATGTTCTAGTACACTTTAAAGTGAGTGTACAGTCTAGAGTGCACTCAATTATGAATGTAGACATTGAGTTACATAGCAAGAATTAGAGTAACTGTCTGAAGGTATATGCCTTAGAAGTACGTTGAGGTTGGTGCTAGGAGTGATGATTGTGAAAAAGTAATAGGTGTCAAGGTTTTGGAGGATGGAAGTAGAGAAAAAAGGTGATATGATGTAGAGAAGTGAAGTCATGTCTTAGGAAGATGGACGTTAATGCATCTATAGTGCCAGAGAGTGGAGAGATGCTGCTTCAGAGCTGTTTTGACGGAATAGAGCATTTGACCTGCTGAGAGTTTAGGTTTGCCAACTTGCAAGAGATGTTGGTTTTCAGATCTGAGTGATCTATTTGGGTGGTAGTAAATTAGGATTGGAGATAGGGTTGGGCTGTCTGATGGATTGTATATAATTTTATGTGCTATGTTTAATTGTAGGTAAGTTAGGTGATATGGGACTTCAAGCCAATTGAGTGATTGTAAGGAAGAGAAGTGATGGGATGTTAATTTGCTGATTTAATTGTAACAGGACTCTAGCTTATTTTTAGGGACATCTGGATATTGGTGAGGAGTAGGGCACCATACAGGAGTGAGGGAGGAGGAAGGTACTGTCAAGAGTTTGTTTGGTAGAGCTGTTAAGAGTATTTTTATGTCTATAGAGGGATGCTAATTGTAGTGATTCTTTTTGACAGAGGTATGGATATGGAGATCAAAAGTAAGGTGTTCATCTAAGATGACTCCCAGTAGTTTTGTATTAGGTACTACTTCTGTAGTGGTTTTTGTTTTGAGAGTATATGATAAATGCTGTCTTATTTATGGAGGTAATTTTGTTAGTCTGTTAGAGTAACAAAGGGTACAGGTGAGGAAACGTTGAGGTCTCTCAAGCTGGTTTAGATCCTTGGTGGAATATATGACAAAGGGTGCATTATATTCAATGATGGACTTACTAAGGGATGACTAAAGTTGGCCTATGACTTCTTTAGACCTTCAGGAGATGCCACAAAGTCTAAGCTGAGCAAGGCAGAAGTATTTTCTAACCACCTTATTGACATGATGGTAAAAGGAGAACCTGTTGCCAACATATGTCCCCAAGTCTCTGATTACTGCGTCAGATTTAAGTGGAATGTTATCTACATGATAAGGAGAAGTGAGGGTAGATTAACCATACAAAACTATGTTGTGTTTCTTGATTATAGATAGGCTCATGATTAATAAATGTAGCATTTGTTTCGTTCAGCCCTTATTGGAGAATTTGAGTATCAGCAGCTGATTTGATAATTGCTCCCAGTTTGCCATCATCAGGAGACTTGGTCAGCCCAAGTCCCTTCATATCAGATTTTATGTCACAGAAATATATGCCAAAGAGGACAGGCCCCAAAACAAAGGCTTGTGGGACAATACTAGTGGTATTTTTCTATGCAGAGCAATTACCTTCAAACGTAATAGTATGGGTCCTACCAGTTAGCCATTTACCAGTCCAGGGAGGTATATATGGGTTAATGTTGAAATGGGAGTGATTATCAATAATCCCAGCATGGGTGATAGTGTCAAGGGTCTTGGCAAGGTCTCGATAAGTATTGTGGACCGTACACCCATATTCACAGCCTCAGTAATCCTTTCAAGAACTCAACCAGAATGAGCTGGCACAATCTGCTTTTTACAAAACCAAGTTGATGTATATCCAGGAATACAAGCTTATCTATATCAACATCTATTTGTTCAGCTATAATATATTCCAAAGTCTTGGAAATAATACTAGTGGGACTAATAGGCCTGCAATTCTTAGCGTCAGTAGAGAGACCACCTTTATGCAAGGGCCCTGCAACTGCCATTCTCCACTCCTCAGGGTCAAAACCAGTGGAAGTGTTCAAATTGAAGACTTGATGTGCGGTTCTCAGAAGGTATCCAGGGAAATTGTGAAGTCCCATGGAAATAATGCTTTTAATTTTGGAAACTGCCAGAATTAAAGGATCACCTAACTAAACCCCTATCAGTCATATTAAAGAAAATATTAGCATGTAGACACATTCTGGCCATATGGCAACAGACTATAGTGGTAGTATTCTGCAAAATTGAGAGTCACATCACATCCAAGGTATTTTAGACCAAACTGCTTGTTAAATATTCTATGTAAAATGAGAGGGAGAGTGAGAGACAAAATGGAGCTTATCCAAAATACCATAGAGGACTTGTTGTTAATGGATGTGAAAAAAAGTGTGGAATTGCTAGGGGAGATCATTTCTTTTTGAATCTTTTAGCATTCTTTAAAGAAGTAGCAGAAGTGCACAATGAGAGCTAGCAGTGCATACTTCTTACTCTGATCTTGATAAGGCTTTTGCCAGTGATTTAATAAGAACATCAATTAATGTGATTCAATAAAACTGATATGTATTTTCCATTTGGTAACCAGATAAGTGAGCTGACTGAAGGACTTTTATAAGCCATGACCCTTGAATGGAAAGGCAGATGCAATAAATCAGTGAGCCACCCGGTTACAACAAATACACCATGATACAGTAGACTAAATGCATGTACATTATAAATATGCAAATATGGATGAACAGATTAATTGATGTCTTACAGAGCTACCTGAGAATAAGTGTCAATGAAATTCTCTAAGTTAAATATCAAGGACAGATGTCCCAAAAACTAATATAAAATTACCTTACTTAAAACAAGTAATGTATACAGCATTTACTTGTCATGTATTCACTGATTATCACTGCAGTATTATTATTAATAACTCAATGATAATTAGGAGCAAAATACATGACATGCCAGCTGCACATTAGCAAGTTTCCGTAAATCATAATTCTTCAAAAGTTTAGACTGTATTAACAGAACAATTTGCATAGACACAATGAGCTTGCTGCAGAAATGAAAAATAAAGCTGTTTTCTATGCCTTTTTGAGTACTGTATATGCATGTTAGTAATATTGGAACAATACTAGGCAAGCTGTCATAGGGACCTCAAGACACCTAGCTGTTTATGCCTTTAAACAGACACTCTTGAAAGTTCTTCCCACACTTTATGAGTACTTATTAGAGCCCATCTCACAAATCAAGCAGGGTAACCTTGATGTAAATTTATGTCTACTCATCCAGTCATCAAAAATAGCCTTAAAGGGAAGCAGAGTAGTGCTACGTAGTACTTTGCTTGACCTGCAGTGGTAACTTATTCCTTAGGCTGGAGACATGTTGAGTTAAAAACCTATCCCTCCAGCAAGTCTTGTTTACTTGTAGGTGTAAATTTAGGTCTCTAGCATGAGTGGTTGTAGAGCCACTGGTTTTGCAAAGAAACAGAGGAGAATGAGAGACACAGTTGTCCATGTAAGTCCCCATGTCTCTTATTACAATATCTATTTGAAGTGGAGTACCACTTATAATGTGATATTGGAACAAATGTTTTCTAAATACTATTTTGCTACACTGCTTTTCATTTAGTTTGAGAATGTTTTCAGTACCCAAAGTATGTGCATATGATAGCCCTTTTTGGTGCAGCTTAGTATCAATGGTTTAGTTGATAACAGTGTCAAGCTTGCAGGCTTCAGTAAACATGGTCGATCATACTTCATGAATATTGGCTTGGATATCTGCAAAATCAATGACAAACAGGAGAGGGACCAGCACAAATTTCTATGGTACATTGTTAGTTGCAATTTTATGTTTAGAGGGGGTGCCAGCACCTCCCACTACTTGTGACTAGTTGGACAACCAGTCTGTAATCCAGAGAGCAATGTAGGAGTTTACCTTAAGTTTGTCGAACTTATTAATAATACCAACATGGGGGATAGTGTCACAAGCCTTAGCCAGGTTAAGGTAAGCACTGTGTATAGAGTGCCCACTGTCCACAATCTCTGGAACCTATTCATAGAAGTTTAGTAGGCTCAGGAGTCAGTGCCTGCCATTCACAAAACCAAACTGAGTGTGGCTTATATTAGTTAAGTTCCCTATAGCTACATAAATCAGTTCTAATATAATACTTTATGTGGCTTTGCAAATAAGGCTGGTGTGGCTGATGGGCTGATAATTACTTGGGTTTGTAGTGTGTGTACATGGGCCACCCTTATGCAGAGGAGTCTCAATGGCTATTCTTTAGATATCAGCCATGGATCCTGGAGACAGGCTGAAGTTGAACAATTTAAGTAGAGACTCAGGAAACACAAATTTGGCACTCACAAGAATGCAGCCTGATATGTTTTCTGGTCCCATAGAAACATTATTTCTAGCCTTTGATGGTGTTCTAAGTTTTGTTCCAAAGTGACTACAGGGGAAACTAAATATTCAGGGATAGTGGGCACTTAATATACACTAATATATATAGAGTTAAATAGATAGATGTATTTACACACAGACATTACACACCTACACTCACCCACCCACCCACCTACCCACACACATTTACAGACATAGGCACATATATATATTTATGCATGTGTGTGTGTATGTATATATAAATGTATATACACACACACACACACACACACACACACACACACACACACACACACAAATAAATATATAATATGTCTCATAAGCACAAGCTGCCCTCACCTTTTATGTAACTTATGCCTTCCATGTATCGCAGCCTAGTGAACACAAGATACACATGCATAAGTAAGTTATGCCATCCTTGTGACACAGCTTAATGAGGAAAATTTGCATGGACTTGATAAATAGATTATGCCTACCATATATCACAGCCTAGTGAGCACAAGTTACACACACACACACACACTCACACACACACACACACACACACACACACACACACACTCACACACACACACACACACACACACACACACACGCACACACACACACACACACACACACACACACACACACACACACACACACACACACACACACACACACACACACACACACACTATGTAACTTTGTTGGCATAGGGTACACAAAAACTGTATGTAGCTTCTGCCTCCATGTGTTACAGGCTAGTGAGCAAAAGATGCACACAAATGATATGTAACTTCTGCCTTCAAAATGTCATTGTATAGTGAGAACAAAATGCACACACATTATATGCAACATCTAGCTTCCATGTGTTACACTTTAGTGAGCAGAAGATGCACAGGCATGGTATGTAACTTCTACTTCCCATGTGTTACAGTCTGGTAAGCACAACATATGAACACATGACAAATAAGGTCTGCTTTCCATGTATCACAGTCTACTGAGAAAACGCTACAGATGGGAAGTAGTACTTCTGCTTTCGGTGTATCACAGCCTAGTGAGTACAAAGTGCACAAGCATGATGGGCAACTACTGCCTTCCATATAGTACAGCCTATTGAGCACAAGCTGCAATTAACTGAATACTTTGTAACTTATGCTTTCCATGTGTTACAATTTTGAAAGCAGAATTTTTACACCTATGATATGTTACTTCTGTCTTCTATAAGTAACAGCCTCATTAGTTAAAGCTCCATACACATGGTCTGCAACTTCTGCGTTCTACGTTTTACATTCTAGTGAGCACAGGCTACACAAATATTATATGTAACTCTGCCTTCTAGCTGGCTTATTTTATGAAGAATAATCATGTTGATAAGAAAACAGTTAAAAAAATAATAACTTCAACATGTGCTCTCTGGCTATGCTCATATCAGAATATTCAGCCCACCGCACTCTATAGTAAGGTAACATCTAACCACACTTCCACCTATGTTTTAATTTCTTTTCAAAGAATTGTATTTTTTCACAATCACAAGACACTTGGGACAAATCAGCTTCATATTGTGAAATCTGGGGAACTGACTGGACAATCTTGGATAGCAACAGTTTGGCCATTAGTGCATACATTGTACAATGTGCCATAGACTATACCTGACTTAAGTCTAGGTGCAGATATCTCCTGAACAGCAGAACCCCTCACCCATAGCACCTGTCCATTCAACCAGTATTATAAAGTAGTTTCCTTGACTTGGGACAACATGTGGCCTCCACTAAATCTGCCTACTATTCCTTAAATGTATTGATGTGTGTGTGTGTGTGTGTGTGTGTGTGTGTGTGTGTGTGTGTGTGTGTGTGTGTGTGTGTGTGTGTGTGTGTGAGTGAGTGTCAGGACTGATTTCTGAAGAAATGTCACTGTCTGATACAATTTCAGACAGTTGATCTGCACTGGTGGAAAAACATGCTGAAGGTAAACCAGTTGACGCACTTTGCCATCCTCAGATAAATTCTTAACTGCACATCCAGAAAGGTGAGGCCAATCTACTTTACTTAATATTGCTCACATATCATTCTGGTAAGGGTTATCTTACACTGATTGGTTCATACCATATTTTAAATGTAATTTTTATTTCACCTACAGCAAGATAGCCATGCTACTCTCAATGAATCTTTCCTTACAGACTGGGCTGACCTTAACAATTTTGCAGCCTAATATGGGCTATTGTAGTGAGCACTTCAACTGACCTCTCCAATATACCACCACAACCCTCCCTCCCTACATGGTGAGAGATTAGGTATCAGGAATACATATTACCGCATATTAAAAATAAACAATATGTGTATTTATTAGCTTATGTTTTGTCATAAGACACATTAAAACAAGTAAACTATTTAACTGTTGGATTTCCTCCAGTCTTGTACTTTCTCTCTCAGGGCCTGCTTATCTTGCTCAGGCACAGTATAAGGGGCCTGTTTGATTGGCTGACTGAAGCCCTGTGTCTACATGGTGCTTCATATGGTGGATGCACACCTGCTTACTAGTAAACATGTTCCTGTACCAAAACGCACATCTCCTGAACATGGATATGAGATAATTGCACATCTCTCCTTTATCCTTCCCCCAACAACATTTTGTGTTTTTCTCTTTCTGCCTCTCTCCTTTCCCTTCTTCCCCTCATCTGGCTCATTCCTTACTCTCCTTCACATCCCATGCCCAACAGTAAAACATGTTGTAATTACTTTATTATTTATACATTAATTATTTCTCAATAGAAACATTGTACTATATGATTTCATGTTAGAGTACAGGAACACTTCTAATTATGATTACTGAGTGAAATAGTGTATCACATCTACTTATGACTGTATTTATTTATGCTACTTATTATCTGGATTGATACCTCTCTGCATGCTTGCTCTCAATTAACACTGTTGCATTGATATTGATTAAAGTTTATTTCTTCTTTGGTTTTATTTCTATCAGGCTGAGCAAGAAAATGGTCTAGGCAGATCAGTTTTCTACCTTGGTTAACAAACCTTAAATAAACAAATAATACATAAATACTTACTTGCTTATATACATACATACATAAATAAATAAATAAATAAATAAATAAATAAATAAATAAATAAATAATCTTAGCAGTAGAATCTTAGGAGTTACAAGGCAACTGAGCCTGAAGGCCATTTCCACCTTACTAATATCCAAACTTAGGCTTTACCTCTTACATCAAGGAGGGCCAGGACTATCATATCAGGGATGAATTTATGAATGATGATTTAGTTGTTCGTCTCTTTTCTAAATATAGACAGTGTGTCATGTTGCTTAACTTGGAGAAAAAGTTAGCTCCAAAGAAGGGGTAGACACTGGGTGACAAATCTATCCCTTCTCTTAGTCTCATTTATTTGTAGTAGAGGATTTAGATCTCTGTCCTTGGTGTTAGCAGGACTGTTTGATTTTTTTGAGGTATGAGTTCTTGGACTGCTCATCCCTTATAGCCCTACACACCAGACACAGGTCTCCCTAAGGAGTCCATAATCAGTTTGGGATTAGTGTTTCTTTTCTATTCCTGTAAAAGTAGGGGCAGACAGATTTTATTTCCTGGTCTTCTTATTGATTATCAATCACTAGAAAGGCTTGGGAACAATTAATGCTTAAGAGTAGGCCATTATTTAAAAAAATCACCAATGAAACCATGCCACTCAGTATTCAATGAAGGCAGTATTAAAGTACTAACATATTTCATTCATAATTGGCATGACATAAACTAGAGATCCTTTAATACTGTTCCATGCAACAAATATGCATGTTAGCATTTCAAATTCCACATATGAGCAAAAAGCAAAGGACCACAGTAGAATTTAAATAAAGATTTTCTGGAGGGGACAAAAACCCCATGCTACCCCATGCAGCCCATTTGCCCCATATGTAATTACTTAACATAAGAATTTCCAAATGTTTGCAGTTTGGAAGAAGGAGAATTTCCCCTGCACCAGCGTAGTTTCAGGAACGTGCATATCTGTGCTCAGTGATAGCTGCAGTAATGTCTGTGCACCAGTATAAATTACCATTTTTGTTAGTCTGTGCTTGAGTTCATTCATACATATTGCAAACGTAGGAGAATGTCTGCTGTTCCAATCAGAGAGAAGTCTTGTGTAGGCAGTGTTGATTCATTTGTTAGTGAGTACCTAGCCAATACAGGTTTGGTTACAGTATTCTTATTTTCTTTGGTTGGAATAATAATGAGCTGGGAGATATCAAATAGGCTGCATGAGTGGTCAGTATTTATGGTGGATCCAGTCTCCAGTATTTATATCTCTATGTATGTTAAGGTGAGCTGAGATATTGTTGATAAACTGCTAATACTGTTTTTAAAATTATTTGTTAGCTTTTTCTGCATCAATGTATAAACAACCATTTGTAGAGGTATTTGTCTGTTGGAATCTTGATAGCCTTTACTGCCATTTGTCTTGATATTAGTGGTTGTGGAGCTGCTAAAACAGATATGAGATGTTGACAGGATATACCTACAGGCCATTTCTTGATTCTGTCCATCATGCATTTTTATCATGCATGACATTCAGATACTCTGTTATAGCTGGTTTCAGTATTTTGATGTATAATATTCCATTCATTAGATAAAAGACAAGAAGTTGTCATTCAGTAAATGGCAACAGTTCATTGTGACTAGGTGAGCTAGGACTTGGATGATGTCTCCAAAAATAATTAATGAGGATAATGAATGACTCTTAAATATTTTTCATTTTGTAAATAAAATGCATATTGCATTTTGGGTCTATATTAGAACATTGAGGTTTAAAATCTTCGAATGTTCTAAATTCGAACCCTATGGAGCGAAAGCTTAAAATATCAAAGCATCAGAAACCCAAATTCTTTCCGAGGGAAAGAATTTGGTTGTCCATTTCTGTTGCTTCGGTATTTTCAGTGCTGTGGTGGAAAGTTACGGGTCAGGATCAGGTAAGTGTGCGATGTGTGAATGTGAGGGTTAGGGCGGGTTAGGTGAGTTAGGGTTAGGGTGCGGGTTAGGTATGTGTGCAATTGTGTGGACGTGAGGGTTAGGATGGGTTAGGTGAGTTAGGGTTAGGGAGCAGGTGAGATGAGTGTGCGATAGTGGCAGACCTTAGGGTTAGGGTTTGGGTTAAGGTAAGTGGATAGTTAGTGGTGTGTGTATAGTTTAGTGTAGGGTTAGTTGTAAGATTTTAGGTGTATGTGTGTGGATTGCTGTTTGTTTGGTGTGCTTGTGTTGTGTGTATGTGTTTTGGGACAGCGATTTTTTTCCCTAGGAAAAAAATCGCTGTTCTGACAGTTCAAGATTGTAAGCTTTCACTTACATAGGGTCAATTAATCACCATTCGCTTCTTTCAGCGGTCGGTGATCTAAATATAGACCCTTGCGTTTTTTCATTTACTCATTTTCAGAGATGAATGGGTTGATCTTGTTTCATTATTGGCAGTGGATGAGATAGGAAGATAATGGTTGTATACAGATATGGATTTGTTTTGGGTATGATGTGAGTAGATTTAAAGATGGTGGTTTTGTGTCTCATACACATGCCAGAAAACATTAGATTATAGCATGCCCAGGAACTGTCTGAGCAGCAAAACAAGAGTAAAAGGATAGAAGAGGGGAAGTAGGGGAAGTCTGATTAACAGCAACAGTGCAACTGCAAGAGAATATGTGTGTAGATAAGCACAAAGTTTTACTTCTTGTGGGGTGGGTGGGTAGAGGTATAAATAGATTGATCCAGCATGTTTGCATCCTAATGGAAAACTATCAGCCTTTATTCCTCTATAGTCTCCCAGGTTGAGGCAACTGGGATGTTATCACCCCATATATCGAAAGTTGGTAGTGGAGATCAAATTTAAATTTAAATTCAAGCTTATTTAAGTATGTTTTCTAAACATTGCACAATGGGAGGTTGGCATAATGGTTAAGGTGTTTACCTTACAGACACAAGGTGCAGGGTTTGATTCTCACGTTGAGCAATTGACTAGGCTTAAAATGTCCCACAAGGGTAGTTAGCCTAGTATGACCCTATGAACAAAGCAAAGAAGAGATATCAACCAAGGCACAGCAGAGACAATACATAAATTGTTGTTGTTGTTTGTCTTTCGGCTTTTTCCCGGTAAGGGGTCACCACAGCGGATCTCCGGTCCACTAATGATTGGCAGTAGATTTTTACGAAATGCAGAGGTGCCAGCTCGATGCCCAACCTTCAACTAAGGCATGCCCATTTACGCACACATGTCTTTCGAATGCTACCCAACCGCAGGGAGGACATGCAGACTCCACACAGAAGGCACTCCCAAGCCAAGCCAAGAATCGAACGGGAGAACCTCTTGCTGTGAGGTAACAATGTTATAATGTTACAAAATCAGAATGCAGACTAAACAGTAGTAATTATTGATGCTCAAAGGGCAAAGTGAACATGTATGTCTTGAAAGATAAATTAAAAGCAACTGCTGTGGAGGACTATAAATCATATGGGAAAGAGGTTTCAAAGGTGTAGCAACTTATATGAAAGGCACTAATAACTGGATGTTTAAGTCTAACGGCAAAGGAATGTAGGAGATCAGGCACTCCTTCAAGTAAGGGGAACCCAGACTTTACATGAGAACTTTTAAGTCAATTAGGGAGGAAAATAGGAGCCAGTGCAGACTCCAAAGAACAAAACAATATGTAGGTAATAAGGACCACCTGTAGATAACCTAGAAGGGGAGTTTCTGCACCAACTGTTATCAGACAAGTTCACAGTGAAGAATTTGTAGCTACAGGGAATTGTAGTAGTGAACTCAGGAGGATACAGAACTGTAGAAGGACAGATAAAATCCTGAATAGACATGAAGTTGATTCATTTGGACTATGTTTCTTAAACAGAAACTTGCTGAAACATCCATAAGTGACAGGTTGTAGACAATGACTACAATGAGATTTATTTTATCCACAGAGTCTAGTTTATCACCATCAAAAAAACTGGTGTTTTTAAGTACCAGGCAGAATGCCTTTAAGTGATGTTAATGTCCATGGATCTAGTCTTAGAAGTGTTATGTTTTGACACATACTATTCATCTTGTTTTGGACACATTCTAAGTCATCACCAAAGAACCTAGCACTTTTGAGAAAAAGAGAGATACATGTGAATATCATCTTTGCAACAATGATACTGATGACTTTCCACTAGAATGATATCTTCCAGTAGAAACACAGGTATAGAGAACACCAATGGATCCAGAGTGAATAGATGGAAATGAACAGACACTTGTGTTTTTTTTTTTGGTGAAAAGTCCAGTTTGAAGTGCTTGGATAGATAATTTTGTACTCATGCAGACAAAAGGATGATACCTTTCACAGACAAATGGCGATGGTTATCATAGGATCATAGGTTACTAGGCTAATGGCCCTAGAGCCCTTACAAGCCTAGCTGCATTATACCCATATTCCCTAACTGACAATATTAGATGGTCTACATTTGTGAGTCGATGATCATCACTGACTGCCCCTGTCAATGAGGGACATAGGAGCTACTCCTGGTGTGAATTTATGATATCCCATCGAAGTGTTTAAGTTTTGATTAAATAAGGTCATTGAGGAGCTCTTCTTCATATGAACTGGGAGTTTATTCCAAAGTAGCGGCAATCTCTGGGAGACATATCTGTCTCTCTAGCATGTTCTGTTAATGTCACAGTCTAGGTTAAGTTCCTTGGAGCAAGTGAATCTTGTCCGATTTTTTTGCGGATGTGTAGCATTTCCATTAGGGCAGGGACAGAGATTGCTCTGTAGATCAGGCCCAAGCCACCTCTCAGCAGCCTATAAGATACAGAGTACAGTGACAGTACTTTCAATCTATCCATATAGGTCATGTTATGAAGGCCCTGTATTTTCTTGGTGAGAAATATTTGTGGTATCTCTAGTTGCTGCAGGTGTCTGATGAAGTACATACAGAAGGGAGCGTTATACTCTATTAGTGGTCTGATGATGGTTGAGTACAGAGGAGTTATAACATCCTTAGTCCTGAATGCAATAATCTTACTTATGAGATGTGTAATGTACAAAGCTTTCCTTACCACTATGGATACATGGTGATTGAAGTTTAGGTGGCTATCTACCTGTGTTCCCAAATCTCATACCCCTGGGTTTGAGCTTAAGAGGGTACTGTCTATATTGTAATTTGCAGGGACATCACCTTTGCCAAAGGGGATAATAATGCACTTTTTTGCATTTAGTTTGAGTCCATGGCTTTGGCACCAATCATTTGTCTGTGTTAGCTCCTTTTGTAATACGTTAAAATTGTTAGGGGACTAAAAGATTGCACCCAGTTTGCAATCATTAGCAAACCTGGTAAGCCACACACTTGGACTTCTGAGAAATAGATTCCAATTAGTAGAGAGCCCAGCACAGATCCTTGTGGTATGCCACTAGTAACGGGTCTACTGGTAGAGGTGGAATCCCCAACTTTGAATGCATGTTTTCTGTTGGTGAGCTGGTTGGCTACCCATCTAGTGATGTATGTGTTAATCCCCAGCTGGGAGAGTTTCTCTGTAATATCCGAGTGGGAAATGATGTCAAAAGCCTTGGCTAAGTCACAATAGGCGGTATGTACCATTTTGCCTTCATCCAGGGCTTTGGTGACATTCTCAAAAATGTCCACCAAGTTTAATAAACATGATCTACCCTCAATGAATCCAAACTGAGTTGGGTCAAAAGTTTTAAAGTCACCTATATATTTGTTGATAAGGTCCATGATGATGCTTTCCATAGCCTTACAGATAAGGGTGGTTAGGCTTATGGGTCTATAGTTTCCAGGGTCGGTAGATGGACCCCTTTGTGCAAGGGGATTACTGTTGCTGTTTTTCACTCTGCTGGAACAAAGCCAGTGCTCAGGCTGTGGTTAAAGAGAGTGTTAAGTAGTTCTGCAAGTTCCTATTTTAGGCTTTTTAGTAAGCAGTCTGGGATGTTATCTGGTCCCAGAGAGGCTGTATTTTTGGCCTTGGAGAATATGGTTATGACCTGCTTTTATGGGGATGCTAGGTACAGGACTGGTGGCTGGTATGCTTTGGGTTATGACAGGTGGCAACAGGGGGGTGAAGTGTATGCCAAATCTGTCAGCTAGCAGGCTGGCAATTTTCTCAGGTTCAGTAAGAGTGTTCCTGTCCATTACTAGTTTGGCACAAAGCTGGGCCTTCACTTTTAGATTTCAGATGTAACTAAAGAACATCTTATGAGTATTCTTAGTTAGGGATACTAATTTAGCTTCATAATTAGCATTAGAGGACTTTGCAAGATATCTGATTTGCTTGTTCAAGCTGTGGAGGGTGTTCTTCCTCTGCTGAGTTAGTTCTCTCTTGTTCTTAGACATCAGTTTCTTCCTCTTGTTATATAACCTATTTATACTTGAGGTCCACCAGGTTGGCTTGTTTTTTCATGAGGACCTGGTTCTGATCCATTCAGGTACAGATGAGTTTATACAGTTGTATAAGTGGTTATGTAGGGCATTTGTTTACACCTCTGCATCGGAGTCTTTGCTTGCTGTGTTAGTAGGGGGTTCAAAACTATTTATACCATTGCTTGGTAGGCTATAGTTTACTTTGGAAAATATTTCATTATTTTAGCTCCTGTAGGGGGACTCAGGTCTGACTGTTACTTCAAACAAGACAGATTTATGATCAGATCTTGCCAGGGAGGCCATCACATGGGGGTGGGGTAGTGCAGTGTACCCCCATGTTGGTGAGTACTAAGCCTAGGACATTTGAGCCCCTTGTAGGGATACAGACTAAATGTTCCAGAGCATTTCTATTGACAAAGTCCAGGAACCTTAGGGCAAGCATGTATTGTGCTCATATATGTCTCCCAATCGACAGAAGGGTAGTTGAAATCACCCATGAACAAGATGTCCAGCTGAATAGAGAGTGTCTGTAGTAAGTCCAGGTAGGCAGTGTGTATCTCTTAATTCATGGTGGGGGACCTATAGATAACAGTGATGTTGTAAGGGGTATTTACCTACAGTTAGTTGGAATTGGAGTAGCTCAAGACATTCATACTGTTTAACCAGTCTCAAGGTGTATTTGTCCTTAATGAAGACACATGCACCTCTGCCTTTGGTTCTTTCATGCTCATTTTGAGGTCTGAACATGTGGAAGGCATTGTAGCCTTTTACGGATGGGGTGCTCTCTGCGGCCTTGAGATATGTCTCCGTGACTGCACAGACATCAGTATCTTCCAAGGTGAGAAGTGCTTCCAGAGAGTGCAGTTTCCTATTTAGACTTCTAGCATTAATTAGCATAACCTTAAGTTTGTCATGAGTAGATTTTTTTACATCAGAAATTTTATTGTTGTGACATTGCCTAAAAAAGGCACTATGGGGAGACAAGTACCTTTGCCAGTAACTGAAAGCCAAGAGGTGACAGGTGAAGACCATCCCTGGCAAAACAGCGGTGTCTGTTGACCATGTCTTCCCAGGCTGACAGATACTGGATCCCCTTGGACTGACACCAGAAACTGAGCCAGTTGTTGAAGTCAATCATTTTTTGTTTATACTGAGCTATCATCCTGGATGAAGATAGAAAGCTGGTTAGGGCTAGGGACATACTTGCCTAGAACACATAATCTGAGAGTTCAGTCATCTCTCTCTTCATATAGGCCAGAGAGGCACATCTCAAGTCATCCACCCCAGTATGGACTATAACAGATTCACACTGGTACTTGTGGAGAGACTTGAGTGCGTGCATGATTTAACGGATCCTGACACCTGATTGGCAGCTAATTGTGACCTTCTCCTTGTCCAGCCTGGTGAGGGAGACAGCTGTGTGTCTCACTATAGAGTCACTTATCACCAAGACAGTTGGTTTTGAGGTGTTTCGCCTTAGGGGCTTCTTAGTTGAGACACTGGTATTCATGTTATTTTGTGTAGTGGATTCTATTGGATCTGCAGTATGTGCAATAGATTTGTGCTTGGGAGGTCTTTGATCTTTTGGTAGACTTCTGGTGAGTACCTCTATATATGTGGGTTTATGTATTGTGTGCTTGTTATGTGGAGGAGGTGAGGTGTGTATGCTGACAACCTATTTGATGTCTAGCTTGTTGTTACATGAGAGAACTGATTCCAAATTCATAGTTTATATACACCTCTGACATATTGTATTTTATTGTTTTAAGAGTAAGTGGTTGTCAGTAAACGTGAGATAATTACTACTTTGCCTCTGGAATCCCATTTCAGTCAGGCTGGTTAGAGAAATGGTGGGAAACCTGACTGTCCATTATAGCTGGACTATACCTTAATTACTAGTGGGGGTGGGCTAGTTAGACCAGGTTTTTCTTTAGGATTAACCAAGGGGTCTATTCTGTAGTAGGCTAGGGTTAAAAAACTGAAGAAGATGATGCTCACAGAATGCACTAGGTGTACAAGGGAGGCAACTGTGGAAAGAAGGCAGAAGAGACTGGGCAGGTTTTCTGTAAAGGGAGCTTAAGGATAATATTGGAAATACAGAGACATGGCTAGAAATGCCAAGAAAGTTAAGGTAGATTTAAAAGGGATTGGAAATGGTGCAGTGGGATTACAAAGTAAGAAGGACTAGAGACAGAGGAGGCTAGTAGGCAAGTATCAGACAATGTATTAAAGGAAGCAAGACCTGAAAAGACACAAAAAACATATGACTCAGGAGCGAAAACAAGGCTGGACATGAATGGGGCTGAATGTGGTGGGGTGAGCATATGAAATATAAAGACTTGATGGCAGTACAGGCTATGTATGTGCTTGTATATGCATATGTATATACAGGGGGTCTACCTTGGTAGACCAAATTTATACACTTACCTGAATTTGAGATTCCAGGGATGACAACACCGAAATGTCAGTAAACCGAACCTGAACAGTAGCAATGTTTTTTTACAGGGAATGGAGACACTTGGCCAACATGGGGAAATTTGCCCTTTTCTCCACTGTAGTGTGATCCTGATGTTGGTATATTTAGTTAGTGGGGTGTGGGGGGTGCAGGCATACTTTGGTGTGTTATTTTGTTAAATGCTGGCCAAGTGTCTTCTTTCCCAGTAAAAAAACTTTGGTAATATCAAGGTTTGGTTTATTGCAATTTCAGTGTTTCCTCTCAGTAATCTGCAGATCAGGTAAGTGTAAATTTGGTCTACCAAAGTAGACCCATATACAGACATGTTTGATAGTTGACATGTAAGTCAAAAGATGTCAAGATTTTTTTTATTTGGAAATATTGGATAAATATGAATCCATTAAAAAGACTCACAAAATATTTTCAGGAGATAACGGGAAAATATCTGTTCATCTCCTTAAAGTTTTTAACTAGCATAGAACTATTTTGGATGTAGTTATGGCTATTCTTCAGATGCATTCATGCTCACAGAAAATAATTTCAGTAACCTAGCTTATGTGATAATCTAGCCTTAAAATTGTCTGTACCATTGATTCAGTGTAGGTTAGGATCTATTAATATTTCTTAGATTTTTTGTATATTTAGACAAAACCAGGGACACTGACCTAAAAGTCCATACAAAAAAAGAAATTCTATTTTCATCAGATGGAGTTCAGGATTCAGAAAAAAAATCCCACCACTAGTGCTAAGAGCTGCTGCCAAAAGGGACTTTTTCATGATCACAGCAAAAGCATTTCAGGGACATGTTAACCACAAAGAGGAAATATCTCATTAGTGGCTAATGTGCATGTCTCTGAGTGGTGTGGTGTTACCCCTAGTGCTAATCAACACTTTTCTGTGATAAACACCTGGGACTGTCCATGCATCTCCTTGGTTCAGGTACCCCCCTCAGTCATTCTCACAGACACAAACACACATAGACCTCCATACCTCTTACCTATCTCTGAGTTAACAGAATGTCCCTGATGTAGCATCTTACACCTCCCCTGCCCCTTGTAAATCACAGATGAGTACAGTGAGTCAATAATGGCAGACATCAGACTTTATTTCTTCTTATTGTTCAGAAAGAGTATCACAATGTTACACATGTTGGTTTATTAATCTTTTGAATGTCAAACAAATCTCCTTGGTCTTGTCATGTTCTTCCTGGATTTGTCTGAAATTCTTGAGAACAACTGCCTAGAGATACCTCAGCCCTCCCCAAATGGACACACCCTATCCCTCTCAACAGTCCCTCATTGTACAGAATATCCCTGACTTTGCCTTATGCCTGCCCTGTCCTGGTCATTAGACTTCCATACTTCTTACGATTATTAAAATATATCCATCTCCAGTAGCTATTTTGTAGTACAGAAGACTAAACTGTTTTTGACAAGGTGCTTTCTGAGCCAAAGGCGGAGAGTCCAAAGCCCCCATTGTTCCATTAGTATTTTTCCAAGTGATCTATAGCATGATTTTAAAAGCTATCCCTCGTGTCTAGTGTTACTGCAGAGGACTAAATCTCTGGTTAGTCAAGGAATCATTATCTGTGCTGAGGGTACAGGGTTTGAAGCTTTATTCCCCCATTCACAATTCTTTTAATGAAGGAGAGTAATATTTAATGTGTGTCACTAGTAGTTACTATCACCTCCCATGCATCTTACATCTTTTGTGGTGCAAAACTTGTTGCTCTATGAACTTTTTTTAACTGAGTTAGGATAATATTTCTTACCTCTTTTGTTTAGTGCCCTCACCCCACTCACCTATTTCTTTTTTGTATTGCACAACTGTTTTTCTATTGTCTTTTTAAAATGGGTTTAGGTTAATATTTATAGACTATCTCTTGTATCTACTATTCCCTCACCCCATACATCTTTTGTTGTTTTATTAACTCTTTACATGTCTTTATAGTAATAAATAAATTCCTTGGTATCTAGTGGTCTCTCCAGTGTTGCAGGATTTGCTCATCAGTCTAGGGAAGTCTGGAGGTATAGAGCTGTCTGCTAAACTGCCAGGCACTTACCTCTAATGCAGTCTCACCCGTTTAAAGTGATGGATGAATGTGAGCTTTTGACTGAGTTACCTTATGCAGCCAAAATGACTGACCACAGGCATTTCTGGGGAGAGAGAGAGAGACCACATGTCTAATTGGCATAGACTGCTCACCCAGAATGCCTCATTAATATTTGCGGTAGGCCACAGAGATAACCAACTATGGTGCTGCTCCTATTTGAGGTACAGCACTGTGGTAGGGCTGTCACTGAATCAAAAATGGTTTCCACTACATTAAAAACGGCTTGCAGGTGGTGGTAACTTTTCTAAATCCCATACAAAGTCCAAAGATTACATCCATGATTTCTAACTGGAATTTGTAGGCACTACTCGGATAATTTTGGTTATAATTTTGTAATATATATATATATATATATATATATATATATATATATATATATATATATATAGATAGATATGTTCCTAAAACAGATTATCTGCAAAGAACACTCAGCAAGCAAACTTACACTACAATAAATAATAAATATAAAAAGAAATGCTCATTATGGATAATGAGTGCTGTAGCACCATATGTCAAAGCCTCATGTTTACTAACAATGCAGAGGTATTGCCTAATACAAAATAAATCTGCAAGCAAAGGATTTATGTACATAAACTGGAGGCTGATTTATCATTATGTCTCAGTAATTATAAACCCACGTGTTGCCATAATCAACGACCCTATTGAGGTCCTCCAAGACACAATATAGGGCATCTAAACCATGCATAGCCTCATACTCACATAAATCCACTAATGAGACAGCTATACCAACATCTGTTCCTACTACCACCATATTGTTACTAGAAATCACCAAGTTTAAAGGCAATATTTTTTAAAGCAGACAGAGCCTACAGATAATACTGCAAGAAATGTTCTAGCACTCGGTGAGTCCCTTAGCAGGCATAAAGACTCTACACACATCAGATTGGTAAAGGATGGGGTAAATGTCAGTTTTCTGCCAGGCATTGAGTTCTTCTGACAGAGAAGTGTCCAAATTATGAATATGACATTGTTTTTGTTCATGCTTGTAGTGAATGATGCCTTACAAATTTGGCCCTCTGATTGTGCCATTAATGCTTTCTTTGCATAAGCCACTCTTGTATGGCACATTTATCTTACAGACAGATGTTACCAGATACAAACTCCTGCCTCTCAAACTACACACTCTACAAAGCAGTGGGGCATAGCAACGGATCTTTTCACAAATAAATTACATTAATGTGTGAAGTAAAATAAGATATTTGATGATAATTTGAACAATAATATTATGTCAGAAAGATGACAAGGAAATAACTATGTTTATGTTCACACAATTGTAAGTAGTGCAATCTCAATGTTTCTTGGCCACGAAAGCTATTTCTGTTAGGTTATACACACACTTTCCCAGAACTGAACCAGACTCTATCTGTGTAGATATACAAGCCATTAACGAATCCATGTGCCACAGAAGCACTCACACCACCACATTCATAGAACAACTGTTTCACTACCAGAAAATTAAAAAAAAAATAGGTTACATTTTTTCTCCAAAGTAAAAATTGAGAGTAATGATTGATTCAAACATATGCCTTACTAAAGCAACAGGTCAAAAACACATTGTCTCATTTCCTAATGACACAGAAAAATTCTTCCAAGTTCTTTTAGGAAAGCCAAGCTTCATCCAATGGCATCATCATTATCCAATAAAGCATTTCTGTGTGAAGAAAGAGCAGAAATGTGTGTAATAGGAATCCACAGCTACACATGTACACAGCAGATAATTGGGTGGCAACATTGTTACCTACATGCACATTCACAGTCATATTGATACAAGTGAACCTAAGGAGTTATGGCTGGATTTGAACTGACTACCAAAAGATCACACGGTACAGAACACTGCCTGAACTGCATACACCACATGCCAAGTTGATTTACAATTGTGACAGTGCACATTTGAATGGATGACATCACCATTGTTTAATATGGTAATGTTCTTCCAAAAAATAAAGAAGGTGGTTGAAGAGCACATTAATAATACACAGGTACACATACTATATGCATTATAAACCTTCTCTACACAGTACAATAAACAAACACACTCACAGTAGTAAATCATTGGTGGATTTAAACATCAAACCTATTTAGTTACGCAGTCTAGAGATTACAGCATTAACAGCCAGTCCATAGGAAAAGTCATGCTACCATTGTGATGTAGTTCATTTTTGAAAGCATGATGCAACCACTGTGTTTCCAAACTATGTATTGCCTGGTGGTAATAGAAATGTATTGGGTAGCCCTCATCTAGTGAAAATACATCTCTTAAGTGGACCTATGCATGATGGGTGCTGTCACAGTGTACATGACAATACATAAAATTATACTAGTTAACCAATATTGGATTCAAAATCCCTAACCATATAATCTCATAATCTAGATAACTTAGTATTAGCTGCAAGCACCACAGGAAAAGTCGGACTTTTGCAGTGAGAAATTGCACTTATGAAAGGATGACCTCGTCAGTATGTTGTAGGGAAGATGTTTTTGTGTTAAAAGTGGGATAGAGTGCAAAGAGAGATATGTCCAAAGGTAAATTCTTCTCCTGAGCAGACGTGGACACTACACATTTGTTGTGGATGCTTTACTTACCTGTTACTAGAACCACACACACAGATACACGCACACACACATACACACACACACACACACACACACACACACACACACACACACACACACACACACACACACACACACACAAGTTAACCACTATCAGATTTGAACCACCTACCTAACTAGTTACACAATCTAGAGAACACAGCATGAATCGCATGTGCCACAGGAGAAGTACAATTTAACAATGTGAAAATCCACATTTGCAAGTATTACAACTTCACTGTTTAGAACATCACCTATTGTGTCTTACAAGTTTTGAGACAAATGCATGTGTGTGGACAGGCCAGCATAATATCTCTATACATGCCCCATGTAATTATTTTATTTTATTTATTTTTATTTATTTAACATTTGTTTACCAGGAAAGTGTGACTAGGACAGAGCCTATTTCCAGCAGAGGCCCAGTAGCATCATAAATATGAAACAGTAAAAAGTGATGATACACAAGTGGGAACATACTGAGACATGGGGACAGAGACAGAGATAGACAAAGAATGTTATATTTTTTCTGGGACATTTTTCAACATCTTTGGGGTTTATTGCTGTTATGTTTTTCATGATAAGTAATCTGTCCTGCTATGTACAATGAAGTGTTTCCAATAGGGAGCAATGAGACATAAGTAGGATAATGTTGGGTTACTAAGACATGTAGACAACAGTTGCACACATAATAGCAATATAAATAAAAAAATAAGTATGACTTTCACATATTTCTGGATTCAAACCCTTGACACTATACAAAAAGCATTTTACAGAGAGGTGAATTATGTCAACACATGACACAGGAAATATTACTTCACAACCTTAATTTTACTGGTTTGATAGGACAGTTAGAAAAGAATGAGGGAAGAGAGAATGGAGGCATCAGCTTTCATCACCATAGTGAGAATGTCAGTGTTACATAAGGTACACATCATAATAAATGATCCAATGCTGAACCGAGATGAGAGGTGTGTTATATTAAGGTGTTATGTTTCATGATTTACATATCTGTCATGAAGCCAGGTAATTTTGGGCAGTGTACTTCCTAACAATATTTACATTTGTAACAGCAGACTGATAACATTGAAGGTACAGTTGTGTAAGCTGAACTTAATACAACAGTATATGTTCAAATGATCACTGCTGCAGTAGCCTTAGCTATATGGTAGACTATATTTGGGAGATGAAAGAAGAAGGGTCCTGGAGCTCCTGGAGAATGGTCCTAGAAAAGCACGATCTAGACCTAGGGAAGGAATCTAATTTATACAGCTTTGTAAAAATATGCACAGTGGAAAAAGTAGCAGCTTCTAGAATACTTCTAGAATCCAACCCTTTCCAAAAAGCCATAGAAGAAGCCAAGGTCCTGGTAGAGTGGGCCTTGATTTCTTCTTCTTCTTTTGGATTTTCCCAGTTAGGGGTTGCCACAGCGGATCACCTGTCTGCTCATGATTGGCAGTGGAGTTTTATGGTGTCAAGTTGCCAGCCCGGCGCCCAACCTTCCACAGAAGGCACACACATGCACACACTTACACCTAGGGCCAATTTAGAGTGTCTAATCCACCTACAACATGTCTTTGGGATGTGGGAGGAAACCGGATCACCCGGAGGAAACCCACACGACAACAGGGAGGACATGCAGACTCCGCAGAGAAGGCACCCCAGCCAAGGATCAAACCGGAGAACCTCTTGCTGTGAAACAGCAATGCTAACCACTGCACTCTGCTCGGAATAGATTTGTCATGGTTAGTATAACAAAAGGTAATAGCTTTAGACAACCATTTGGAAATAGTCTGTTTTGACACAGTTGT
The DNA here is from genome assembly GCF_019279795.1 of Protopterus annectens. Taxonomy (NCBI): domain Eukaryota; kingdom Metazoa; phylum Chordata; order Ceratodontiformes; family Protopteridae; genus Protopterus; species Protopterus annectens. The sequence goes on along the minus strand of NC_056739.1, from coordinate 1,849,087,877 downwards.
CCCTTCTTAACTTCACAAGAAATGAACAATTAATCTGATGATCTGAAAGATGTAGTTCTGTCAAGATAGTGCCCAATTGTCTGTGGACATCCAAGGTATGGAGTATCCTTTCTTTTACGTTCAAGAAAAAAACAGGAAGATGGATAGCTAGACTTAAAATAACATTGAATACCACTTTAGGCATAAAAGAAGGATTAGTTCTCAAAGAAACTCTATCCTTGTGGAAAATGAGGTAGGGTTGACTCAGTATAAGAGCTTACACCTTAGATATGCTTCTGGCAGAGGTTGGAGCAATTAATAAAACTATTTTTATGTTAAGAACCTCATGTCAGCCGATTAGCTGTTTCAAATTGAGAAGTTTTAGTTTCTCTTACACAAAATTAAGATCCCGGGGTGGGGGGGGGGCATGTTTACTTGGAGGCCTTGTTTGCAAAACCCTTTTCAAGAATGTTTTGATATGTAACTGCCTTGAAAGAGGAGGATCCATAGGCAGACATGCTGAAATGGCCAATAAATGAACCTTTGAACCTTAATAGATAAATAAGAAAGGCCATAAAATAGTAATTCATACAAATATTGTATAACCAGAGAATAACTAGCTATGAATTGGTGTTTGTTATATTGCTGGCACCAACTAGAAAACCTTTTCCGTTTCATAATATATGATTTTCTAGTAGCATACTTTCTTGCCTACATTATTACTTGCTGCACATCTTCAGAAAACAGGTGTCTAAAGGGAATTAAGACCCTATCATCCAGGAGGTCAATTGAAGATGACTGATGCCAGGATGTATCAAACACCCCTGTTCTTGTGTGAGTAGATCCAGTCTGTGAGGAAGCTTGTGGTAATTGCCCATGGCCATTTCCAAAAGAAGGAGGAACTATGGTTGCCTGGGCCAGAAAGAGTCGCCACAATGATCTTGGGGGATTCCTTCTGAATCTTCAGAAGTATCCTGGATATTAGTCAACAGGGTGCATGGAAAGAAATGCAGGAACATTCCTGTCCAAAGGAAAAAAAGGCATCTGTCTCCCAGGCTTTCTTGCATGGAGTCCTGGAACATAATTTTGCCAGTTGACTGTTCAGACAGGAGGCAAAAAGGTCTACTTGAGGAAGTCCCCACAGATGGATCAAATCTTGGAAGACTCTGGATCTGGTTTCCATTTGTGAGGGTCTGCCCTGGTCCTGTTCAGTTTGTCTGCCACACAGTTTTGCTCTGATGGAATGTATGATGCCTGTAGAGTGAGACTGTGCTGTGAAGCTATATCCCAAGCTAATATGGCTAGTCTTTAAAGGAGGTATGACCTGGATCCCCCATGCTTGTTGATAGACCACGTCACTGTGGTATTGTCTGCAAACACTTGCAGAGGTCCTAGGGACAAAAAATGGTTCAAAGAATTGAGTGCCTTGATCAGGGCAAGCATCTTCTTGAGATTTATGTGCTTGAATCTGTCTTTGGCATCCCATACCTCCTACACTTTTATCTCTCCTGAAAATGTGTCTCATGTGCCTCTTAAGCACCTGTGGTGACTGGCTGCTTTGCAGCAGGGAGGTAGGAAGGGACACCTTGATTTAAGGCTATCTGTTTCCCCCACAAAGTGATTTTTCTTCTGATAAATACCAGTGCTGGGATATAAAAAGAACAAAGCGTGTTAATTCTGGGACCAAAGAGATTTCAGATACCACTGTATCCTACTCATGTGGAGTATTGACAGGGGTATCATGAGAATCAAGGATGCCATGAGACCCAAAATCTTGTGGTATTCTCTTGCAGTGACTGAAGACTGAGTGGACAATCATAGAAATAGATCTAAATAAAGATCTATGTTTTCTGTGGAAGAAAAGCTCTTTGAACGGAGGTGTCTATTTGACATACGAGGAACACGATCCTGTGTGAGGGAGTCAAGAGAGACTTTTGAATATTCCCTTGGAATCTTGTGCAGGAAATCTCTCACCCAACAGAGGGAGAGATCCCTGACATTTTGAAAAAGAATTTGCAAAGATAAGCAAGTCACTTACATATGGAAAAAGCTGGATACCCTGCAGCCTGCAATGAGCTATAACTGGGAGCTAGACACTTTGTGAAAACTATTGGTGTATTAGATAGCCCACAGGTTAAGGCAAAGAACTGATTATGTAATCCAGACACACAAAACTTTAAGAAACACCTGAAGTATGGATGAATAGTAATGTGATGATAAGCATTTTTTAAGTCTAGAGTTACCAGGAAATTTGAAAGAGGAAGAAAAGGCAGCAGGTTGTAGAATGACATCATTTTGAATTTGGTCATTATCACAAACAGATTTAGGAAAGAAAGATACAGAACTGGTCTCCAAGTGTTTTCTTTCTTTGGGACTAAGAACATCCTCAAATAAAACCCCTTCCCCACTTGGGAAGGAGGCACTGGTTTAATCACTCCATGGGACAGCGTGTGATGAAGAACAGGTGGAAACAAAACAGTCTGATCTGCAGGCTGAGGAATGACTCCTTAGAAAGGAGAAATTGCTCCCACTGCCATCTAAACTCTGATGAATGATTTTCAGAATGCATTTGTGTGAAATAACCTGTTGCCAAAAAGAAAAAAAATAAGAGATTCAGTCTTTCTGGAAGAGAAAGAAGGCTATGGTGGGAAGGGGTTGTAAGGTCTCTTGAACAGTCATTCAGACTTTTTGGAGTGAGCTTGGTTTTTGGAGGTTGGAGACTTCTTTTTGGAACCTCATTGCTACTTCTTAAATATCTGTTTACCTAAATTCTGTTTAGACTATTTATTCTGTTTTTGTTGAAATTGGATGAGGAGAAATAAGTCTCTTGAACAATTTGGAAAAGGAGGGATAAAAAAAACTTAGAGATTCCCTGGATCAGCTTGTGCCTTTCATCACACTTACCTCTGAAGCAGAGGGGCCAAAAAACAAACCTCTATCCAAGGAGAATTTAAAATTTCATTTTTAACATAATCTGGAAGTTTCTGAAAAAGCAGCCAAGCAAACCTCTATAACACCAATCCAGTGGCCATAGCCCTAGAAGAAGTATCAAAAGAGTCATGTACACACTGCAAGCAATGAGCAGTGACCTGTAGAATGAAAGAAACTATGTTATTTAAAGTAAAATTTTCTTTACAAGAAGAAATTGTAGATACTTTCACAATATGTCAGAGTAAAGTTTTACATCTCAGCCTGATAACTTAAAATTCCAAAATTAAAAGTTGCAGAAGTATATACCTTTTTCCCCATACCTATCAATAGTTTTACCATCCTTATTAGAAAGAGTAGAATTGGAATTAACTAAGTGCTTAGCAGCATAAAAGCCAACTAAGGCTATAGCTGCTGGGTCAGGTTTGGGAATAGTGTATAAAATTTAAAAGACTGAAGAAACTTTATACATCCTATCTGCCTTTTTTTAGGGACAGCTAACTGACTATCAAGGAAACTGCAGGCAGTAAGATATGCAACCTCTAAAGCAAACAGTACAGGAGGAATAGGCAGAGGTTCTGGAATAGCCTTCTGTAATAACTCATAGTATTTTTGAGGGACTGAGAAATCTCAGTGTTCTCCCACTGAAAACAATGGGGCATTCTAGTAAGTCTTAAAGAACAAGAATCTCCCACAAAGGAGAATCAGAAAGAAAGTTCTCCTCTGAGTCTGAGTCAGAAATATGAGGACAAAACCATGAATCTATCCCAGCATCTTCCTGCTCAGATTCAGAATTTTGAATTTCTTCAAGAAAGGAGGCATCACTTTCATTTACCAGAAACTACTTTGCAAGAAAGATGAATAGCCTGAATCAATCCCTGAGCCAGTTTCAGTAAACTACTCCTATCCAAAGAAATTTGAGGAGGAGTAGACACATGCTTGGTTTTCTGTTTCTTTTTGATGGAAAAAATGGGATCAACCATGTTTCTAATGGCATCCACTGCTTCCCTAGGGATGGGCACAGCATTCTGACACAACAGTGAAACCTTCCGTGTTCCCTTTCACAAGACCAAAAATAGTGGTTCTCTGTTGCCCACTGAGGAGACACAACAGCCACAGAGAACATGGCTAGTCCCTCATCCATAGTGGCTGTAGGTGCTACACTAAAGGGATCTGGGGTAAAAGATGAGTGATCTGAGGTACAACAAATGGCCACAACAGAGTCAATCACCTGCGGCTAAGGCAAATTGCTAGCCTGATGTGGTGGAATGATGTGGATATTCTACAAAAGAGCCTTACAGAAACAGATGCTTGGTGCCAGAGCCATGGGCTCAAGCTCAATGCAAATAAATGTATAGTTATCCCCTATCGGAAAAAAACATGTACCCATGAATTACCACATAGGTGGCAGTACACTAAACACCAAAAGTGTGATAAGAGACTTAGGGACACAGGTGGACAGTGGTCTCACCTTCGATAACCACATTGCCACAACAGTCAGGAAATTCTTCTATGTGGCACACTTCATCACTAAGGGCTTTTCATCCAGAAAAAAGGAGGTCATTGTCCCACTGTACTCATCCTTCATTAGACCCATTATAGAATACAATGCCCCATTTGGTATGTACCTCTCAAGACATCTGCAACAACTGGAAAGGCCGCAGAAAAACCTCACTAAAAGAATCACAGGCCTAAAGCAGATGCCCTATGCTGACCATCTAAAAAAACTCCAGCTATACTCTGTCACATATCATCTACTCAGAGGCGATCTCTGCTTAACATACAATGCCATGTCAAACCCAGAGCGGTTGCACATGCTACACTTAAAGAAATCCCAATCCCGCAGAGCCACATGCTGCAGGGATCTAAACCTAATCATCATAATGAATAAAACATGCTGGAGAGATAGGTTTCTGACCCAGAGACTCCCCAGACTCTGGAATAGACTGCCCATACTTGTCAAGCAGAGTGCCTCTTTGGCCCTTTTCAAAAGGAACCTTGACGACTGGATGGGAGGTAGGAAATTCACCCCGGGGATCATGTCAGTCACCCTGCTAGACAGGTGTCCAGGGAAGTAAATAGTGTGGGAAGAAATAGCCAGGGAATTGTTATGGCTAGGCTTGTATAGGCCCTAGGGCTGATAGCCTAGTACCAACCTATGAAGCTATGAACTTCTTTTAGTAGCTGGAAGAAGGACTGACTGGGAATGACAATCTGTTCCATGGTCAAGCTGAAAATGGTGCCAGCAAAACTACCAGTCCACAAAAGTTCTTTCTTTGACAGAAAAAACACAGTAAAAAAGCACTTTCAAACACTATGGCAATCCTGCATCCTTAAAATAAACACAATTTCTTCACAGAAAATAGTTTCTCAGTTAGATAACACTACTTTTAAACTGACAGAAACAATGAGTGCTCTGTTTAAAATTACACTGCAGTCTGGAAACAACTCATTAAAACAAAACACTCCTAGCTTTAAAATAACTTTCCTGAAGAAGAAAGTAATAAAACATCAGTAAAAAGAAGGAAAAAGATTTTTTCCCCATTGGGAATTTATCTGCCCAGCTACGCAATACACAAGCCAACTGTGAATCCTTAAAAGCTTTAGAGGAGTATACTGTTCAGCAGTAGTAAAGTTCTGAAGGGCTTTACTCCCCAACTTGTCTTTTAGCCAGCTCAGCTCGAGCTGCTTGACAGACTGTGTGCATGGACAGTGGCCTGAAGCTTTTGAAGCTGTCTGGCTGTTATATCCTTGGCAGGATATAACTCATATAGCTAAGGCTACTGCAGCAGTGATCGATATGAAGAACACTGTGGAAGAGACATACACAGGTGGAGAGGGAGGCAGGGAGCAAAAAGCATAAAACAGTATGTAGGCAACAACTACACATAAGATAGTTTAATAAAAACAGACAATAACAGTCGGACATATGTCTAGATTAGAACCCTTGAAACGGTGCAGATATTAATCGGTAGACCTGAATATTATCTAAGCACACCACAAAGAAACTCCAACCCCACATATTTTGTTGACGGTGCATTTAGGATCATCTTTATGGTGCATTACTCAGTTGTTTCCTCATAATTAATCTTGCATGCTGTATACAATAAAGTGCTTGCTATAGGGATTACGAATAGGAAGGAGAGTAGAAATAAGATTAACACATAAGCAAGATTAATTCTCACTGCTGGGAGTGGAATACTTTCACAAATGCTTTTTTGCTGTAAAATTAAAATGCTATTTTAACGAAATGTTGTAACTGGAGGTAAATACAGATGATTGCAGTTAAGTGTAAGATGGAAATATAAAATGACAAGAAAAAATAATGCAATGCAAAGCTGTAATCGACCCCTTGACCCTATGCAAAAACATCAGTCTACAGATAGGAGGATTATCTCAACGCACCGCATAACAATGTCTAGTTTATTACATTCAGCAGCCTAAGAACAGTGGGACTACTGGTTCCACAATAGTGCCTTCAGTCTGACTTTACTCTGTATTCCTATAGCACTAGGATTTAACTACATCTGTGCAAAGTGAACATTGCTAATGTCACTGAAATTAAAATCTTCAGCTTTTGCCAGAGGACAATAAATGACATTTGCTACCACTCAGCATTAGTGTGCATTGACAGCCTCTACATAAATGCTAAGTATAAAACGTGAAGACTTTTTGTTGGGCCATCTGGCCATGTGTGTTGTGTGTGATTTTATTTTTTGACCAGATGAAATGTGTGAAAAATGGGTTGATTGGACAGTGGTGAAAATAGGGGGAGTGGGGTCAAGCAGAGGGTTGGATCCAGGGGAAATAATATAGGAATCTGCAAGATAGTGTTGGGAGAGCACTGTAGCTATTCACTTCTTCACAACATATATGTAGGATTGTACACAGAATTTTATGACTTTTAAGAGGCACCACACCAGGGATGAGTGACAAGAACAGAATATCATTTTACAGTCCATTGGACCAAATCAAGTGTGTTAAGATGACACATAGACAAAGTGGAGAGCTATGTATGAAGCATATTTTTTTGTGGAGCAGATGCCCATTTCTTTTTTTTTTTTTTTTGGAGAGAGAGGAATGCTGGGGAAAGGTGCTTAGAAAGAGTGTGTCAAGTAGGTAGAGTAGGTCAGGTAGCAGGCACAGATATACAGGACATACAAAACAGAAAGGATTCGAATGGTGTGGGGGACACTGTGATTGGGGATAGGGGACATCAGAGGCACAGCCACATCCAGCTTGGTAACAGAATGATCCACTGTCTCCTGTGTCAGTTGCCTGGAGCAGTGTCAGATGTGGTATCTTTTTGGCAAAATGTTGCAGAATATTTTCAAACCTGCCAATTCTGACACTGAGGCCCCTCTCCATTATGCCATCTTCCAGCCCTGTCAGCTCCTGATAGGTGACAAAAAGACCATCTCCACTACTTCCTAGAGAGTATTACTGCACTGACAGCTGGGGCAGAAGTACCTGATGGGGGTAGAGTGGGTAGGGTAGGAGTTGTGGAGGCAAGGCTTGATGGGTTGTGACCCAGATGTGCTGAGTGTCTGTGCTGTCCATGGTGGTGGTGCTACCACAGCCACCTGTGGAGGTATGGAGGGTCAAATTGCAGTGTTCAGCCTAATACTGAGACCAGTATAATCCCTGCAGTAGCCTCCAGCTGTAGCATTTGACAAGGAGTGCCACAAACATCCTGGACTCCTCAACACCTCACTCTTGTGTTCTAAATAGAATACCATCACTATCTTCACCAGTCATGTCTGCAGAAGTCAAGCTAGAAACATAGGTCTAAATTGATGCCCATTTCAGATCTCACATGCAACATCTTGTACAGAAAGACCAACAGTCTTGACAGCTACATTTGTGCCATTGAAAGCCCAGCAATTGTTTGATACATTGACACTGAGTACATCAAAAAGCACAGAATATGTGAAATATCATAGTGAGAGTTGGCCATGAGTGATACTCAGACTATTGACCCATGTTCCACTGTTAAGCACTGAAATACTTTGTGGGTTTTTTATAATCATGGTTGGTTGGTTGAAGGAAAAATGACATGACTTGTGACATATTGGGCTGTTGGGACTTGCATACTAGTAAGATTGAGTAGTACCACCTGGGAATCAAACCCATGAGAAAAAAAAAGATAAAATGTTAAACATTGCTTATTAACTATCAGTGTGACAGGAGAAGTTACTTTTTAATATGTTAATTAGATGTATACTAATTGGAACTGGATTTCTATGTAAAGGCAATATTTGTGTTTATAAACACGTTTCAAATGTATGCATTGAATAACTTGGGTAATACAGGGTGGGTTCTACATGCATACTTCACAAGACATACTGTCATAGACACATTTATGATGTGCAATAACTCATAATTATCAAATAATATTGTGCACATCACAAATAGGTGCATATGTTCATGTTGCAAGACAACAAAGTTATTTGTTGGCATAATGGTCAAGGTGTTTATCTTACAAATGCAAAGTTCAGGATTTGATTCTCACAAGAGGGAAATTGGCTAGACCTAAAATGGACCACAAGGGGAGCCATCCTAGCAATTGCCTATGATACTAAACCTTTGCTTGAGCATTCTAAATTAAGTATCATTGTCCTGTTTAACATAATTTACACATTATAGTTGGGCTCTTTAACAAGCAGTAATGATATATTTACTGCAATAAACATAGTTATGATACTCATTTGCATTTATTGTTACATTCCTAATCAAAATTTTGTGACAAATGGCATTCTGACCCCTTCTGTAAAAGTAATTGTAAACTGGATTAAAATTCTACATCAGCTCTCTTCTTTCTTTAAGCTCACTATACTTATACATTGTGTCACAGAAAAAGTTACCTGAGAGATGGATTTTATCCAGAGAGCACTATCCAGAGTGCTAAGAGCCATGCACTGGTGCCAGGTTAATTTGCTCTACAAAAGGTGCCAAAATTAAAAATTTCACTTCTTTTCACAGAAAGCAAACCATGTTTGCATGCTGCTGTGCAGAGCGCAAATTATATTAAACTTTGTATGCAAGGTAGTGTTAGGACAAAATACATTAACCTAACGAATGAGCAGAGGTCAGGCATGAATTCCTTGATTAGGAATGATAATATCATGGTTAAACCTGCAGACAAGGGAGGGGTGGTTGTTAGGAAGAGTGTTGATTATTGTGATAAGATAAATGATTTATTATAGGATACCAATACCTTTATTTTGATTTCTCCCATTATGACACAAAATATCATTCAGAAAGTTAAGGCTTCACTACAAAATATGTTTCATATGTCATTGTTAGATGAAGGTACTCTGGAGTTCTTTCTGACTGAACATCCCACTGTTCCTATATTCAAGGCTTTGCCTAAAATTCACAAGGAATCCTCAACCCACTCCCTCAGACCTTTGGTCTCTGGTAGAGGCTGGGCTACCAAATATGTTTTTATTTGGTTGGAATCAGCTTTGAAACCTTTGTTTATTTTTTATCCAAGTATTCTCAGGGACACCTCTCATTTTTTAACATCTTTATATGAATGTATGATGCATAATGAGCTGGGTGACTATTTGTTTGTTACGTTAGATGTTAATCTATTTACAGTTATTGGTAATGATTATGGTGTGAAGGCTATTGCACATATATTATTTACAAAAGTGGGAGTACAACTAGATACTATTTTACATAGTACCAGGTTACTAAGGTTGGTTTTAGAAAACAATGTGTTTTTATGTCAGGGCAAGTATTATCGCCAGGTACAGGGTGTTGCTATGGGCACACCCTGTGCCAATTCTTATGCCAACCTGGTTGTAGCCTATTGGGAGGATCTGGTGATTTTTGATGCACAACATCCATGGCAGGACAAACTTGGTTATTATTCTAGATTTGTTGATGATTTGTTTTTTATATGGAAGGGCAATAATGATGAGTTATCTCTGTTTGTTCAATACTTAGAATCAACCACTGACTTCTTGAGATTTTCACTTAATTATTCAAATACCAACATTGATTATTTAGATGTACATGTTTTAAAACATCCTGATGGCAGAGTTGAGACTGGTTTATTTAAAAAACCTTGCTGGCGTAACAGCTTGTTATCATTTGATAGTATGCACCCTAGGCATACTTTCATAACATCACTACTGGTCAGGCTCATAGATTATCACGTCTCTGTACTGATGAGACAATATTTGACAAAGAGGTGACCCAGTTAGAGTATAATTTACTTCATAGGAGCTATGGATCTAAACACATAGCCATGAATATCAATAAGGTTAAAAAGAGAAGACACGGTGTTGCCAGTCCCTGGTTCTCAAATCACCATGCCACTAACAAGAATAATACCACCATTGTTAATTCTTACAATCTTAATAAGACTGCATAGCAGTGATGTTGGTGGTATTTGTAATATTATTAAACATAACTGGAACATGCTTCAGATTCTAAGATTGCAAACATAGCAGGGCCTCAACCCAATTTTATTTTTAAATGTAATAAGAATCTTAAGGATTTATTATGTAAAGAGCCAGGTGTAAATATATGTAGACCTGTTCCAACACGTTTGGGTAATCTTGTTTTAATAGAGTGATTTTTATTTATTCAGCCTGTGGTCATAGCCGTTTTTGGATTATCTAAAAATCTGCAATATGGGAGCAAAATGAATGAAAATGATAAGTAAATGAGTTAAAACATGCTTCAAACACTGCAGCCATATAAAGGAAAGACAAGAAATGTAAGGGTCCCAAACAACAGATAAGACACTAATGTGGTGAATTCAGGTGTGTGAAAATGTAAAGGGAATATTTGTTAGGGAAACTGATCCTGTAACATACTTATGAATATATGCACACAGCATACTTAAGAGATACAGATATTACATTTATAGTAAGAGAATACAAAAGAATATAATGATTAGACATATATTTAGCTAACTGGAAGAACAGGAGTGTATAGCAAGGTCAAAAAGGTTATGAGAAACAATGACCACCGGTGTCACTGTATAATGATTTAATCAATTATCAGGAACCATAGGGAGTATATCAATAACTGGTAAGTGGATAGGAACAGCAGTCAAATTAAGAAAGTACTTATTTCTTATTAGACCCATAAATAAAATAGCATTAACCTTGGGGCAGACTTTGAACTGTCTTCTTGGACAGCCCAGCTGGCATTCCTCATTAGTGTTAATAGCAGATGCCATGCTGATGAGAAAGGAATTCCTTGAGAGGAAATGAATGAATGAAAGCATTACATTATTTAACTGTTCATTTTCATTACACAAAGCATTCTTAGAAAATATTTCCAACTTTTTGTTTTGAGTAACACATTCTAGCTAAAGAAATGCAGACTGCTAATATAAAATAATTGAACATATGGTTGACGTGACATATTTAACAGTGACTAAAGAGGCAGTAATTTGCGGCACAATGAAAATGGAGCAGTTAAATAGGCTTTTTTATTGTGTGTTACTCTACCAGTACCACTGGACGGCTATAAATGTGTGAATGCTGGTAAAGAACCGATACCTGAGATTTTGTTATATACCTGAATGAAACATAGCTGAGTACAGCTATAAAACATCAGTTTTAGCTTGCTTCATAATTGTTGTACTCTCACATCTGCCTAAGAATAATACATTTCCTGTGCATGGTTATTAAATAACATGATGAGACAACTTTCAGATGCATCTCTTCCTGCAGGACTTGCAGCACTTGACAACTCTTAGTCATTGCAGATGCATATTTTTAGTATTTAATTGCTAAATATTTCACATGGTTAAGATTTCATGCAATGACTACAGTTTCAAAATGTAACTTTGGTATGGTTTTCCCTTGGAAGCCATATGTATTAAAGAAAGGGAAGAGTATTATTTTATAAAATGAATCAGTCACTATAGTCTGTCATTTTTTTGCATTTACGCAGGATCATTTATACCCACAAATCTATGTTTGCATGTCACACACGACTGCTATAACAACTTCATGACAGCTACTGCCACCCACAGAGTTTACTAGGCAAGTAGGGAATGGAAGTAAATTGCAAGGCTTTTTTTGTGTAATACACACGCACATACACATATACTCATATACCAAATGCATAGCAATGGACAATATAGATTAACCAGTCCACTTACAGCATGTTTCTGGGTGGGAAAAGGAAACTAGAGTATCTGGAAAAGGCACATAGAGGAAAAGACTCTCCATAGATGTCCACCCATCTGAGAATCAGACTGAGGAACCATTTGTAAGGTAACAATGTTATGCAATGCACCACTCTTCAGTCCCACATTTACATCACACATCAGCACACTGATATATAACCTTATTATAACTTTATTTATGCAATGCTACTTCACTGGTGCTAACATTTAAAAATACTTTAAAAGGGTCAAACAATTAATATTATTGACTGTGCACTCAGTCTGTCTAATGCAAAGGTATATATAAGACCATAAAACAAACCTACCTTTTTTAAGAAGAAAAGTATAGCACAGTCAGATACACTCTGCTTCATCGATTAATTTTGCTGTGTACCTCTCATCTGACATTTGAAATCTGCCCTCACCAGCAGTCTGTCACCATAAGTATGGGAGGCTGTAGTTCCTGTGGTCAACTATTTTGTTACAATGGAAGATACCAGCTCCACACTAATAAACATGCCTACATTTAAAAACTGGATATCATCATCTTCTTTTGGCTGTTCCCGTTAGGGGTCGCCACAGCAGATCATCTGTTTCCATTTCTTCCTGTCCTCTGCATCTTGCTCTGTCACACCAACCACCTGCATGTCCTCTCTCACCACATCCATAAACCTTATCTTAGGCCTTCCTCTTTTCCTGTTACCTGGTAGCTTCATCCTTAGCATCTTTTTCCCAATATACTCAGCATCCCTCCTCAGCACATGTCCAAACCAAAGTAATCTTGCCTCTCTGGCTTTGTCTCCAAATCTTCCAACCTGGGCTGACCCTGTAATATACTTATTCCTAATCCCATCCACCCTCTTCACACCCAGTGCAAATCTTAACATCTTTAACTCTGCCAGATCCAGCTCTAACTCCTGCCTTTTTGTCAATGCCACTGTCTCCAACCCATAAAACATAGCTGGTGTCACTACCTTCTTGTAGACCTTCCCTTTCACTCTTACTGGTACTCGTCTGTCACAAATCACTCCTGACACTCTTCTCCACCCACTCCATCTTGCCTGTACTCTCTTCTTCACCTCTCTTCTACACTCACCATTACTCTGAACTATTGATCCCAAGTATTTAAACTCATCCACCTTCACCACCTCTACTCCTTGCATCCTCACCATTCCTCTATCCTCCCTCTCATTCACACACATATATTCTGTCTTAGTCCTTCTGACCTTCATTCCTCTTCTCTCTAGAGCATATCTCTATCTCTCCAGGGTCTCCTCCACCTGTTCCCTACTCTCACTACAGATCACAATGTCATCTGCAAACATCATAGCCCACGGGGACTCCTGTCTGATCTCGTCTGTCAACCTGTCCATCACCATTGCAAATAAGAAAGGGCTCAGAGCTGATCTGTGATGTAATCCCACCTCCACCTTAAACGCATCCATCACTCCCACCACAGACCTCACTGCTGTCACACTACCCTTGTACATATCCTGTACCACTCTTACATACTTCTTTGACACTCCTGACTTCCTCATACAATACCACAACTCCTCTCTAGGCACCCTGCCATATGCTTTCTCTAAGTCTACAAAAACACAATGCAACTCCTTCTGACCTTCTCTGTACTTCTCCATCAACACTCTCAGAGCAAAAATCGCATTTAAAAACTACTTTTTTTTATATATAAAACTAGAAAATGTTATTACTACCACTCAGGAACCACATTGTTGCTCAGTCTTCCAATATACTAATGGAAGTTTTGAGGCTATCATATTCTTTCTAGCATGAGAAAGCATCTTTTAATCTGAACACTCAACCATGGTCCAAGATAGTGCATCTCAATGGAACTCCTGATTTCTAACATGATCTAGTGGTATTTCAGCACTTTCTATATATTTCACTTGTTCACTTTTTGTTGGCCTAGATTTCAACACACTGTCTATAAGAACCATCCCACAAGAATATAACAAAGAAACTGTGCAATGGATTATGTGAGAGGGAATCCATTGCTGTTGTACAAAATCTCCCATTACAATGGATATGAACATTTTAATGGTAAACTCATGAAATATATTAATAAGTTTATTATGTTTAAATTTTGGGAAAAAAACTACTGAAACTTGCCAGAGTTATGAGTATGCAGTCAGTTTTCATGAGTACATCTTCACTACCTGCAGTTTCCAGCACTTTAATACAGAAAGAAAATGGCTATGTGGGTGACATCCATGCCAACGTATAAGTAACAACTGTAGCAGATTAGATGGTTTGCAAACCTAGGATAAAAAGGTGCAACAAAACAATACTTCAAATTATTGAATATCACAATATGGCAAATCTAAGTCACAGCGACAAACTAGATGCCAGAATAAAATGCAGTATTACCAATGGCAGCTTTTGACTTCAAAGAAAATGTGTTTGGTGGGGTAGGTAAGCTGCAGGAAGCATATGAGTAACTGTGGCTAATTAGAATGGTCAGAGCTATATTATGGCAGGCCAGTGATCAAACAACTGGAGCCAACCACTGCTTTAGTATGTATTAATTACATCCAATGTATTGACTATATAGAACCTGCCTAAACAACAGAGACCTCCCAAGCATACACCCAAGCAACCCCCAACCCACAACAGAAACCAGGTAACACATACGTCACAATGTCAGTGTGCCAAGCAAAAACAGCCCCTAAGGCTAAATAACACACTAGTAATCGGTGATTCTATCATCAGGCACACAGACGTCCCACTCACTAGACTGAACAAGGAGAAGGTTACCGTAAGCTGCCTGTCGGGTGCCAGAATCCACCACATAATACATGCACTCAGGTCACTCCACAACAAGTACAAATATGACTCTGTCATTGTACATGTTGGCATAAATGACCTCAGACGTACCTCCCTGGACTACATGAAAAGAGACATGGAGGAGCTCTCTGACCATGTAGCCCAGGCTGGTATGACTGACTCTGAGTAGCATCCTGCCCTCACCCAAAATGATGCCAGCATACGAAGAAAAAATGATCAGTTTCAACAATTGGTTAAACTACTGGTGTCATTCAAAGGGGATCCAGTACTTGTCAGCCTGGGACAACATGCTTGACAAGCCACGTTGCTTCACCAGAGACGGCTTGCACCTGTCGCCCCTGGGCCTTCGAATACTGGCCAAGACTCTTGCCACCCCAATACTGCCTTCTTTAGGCAAGGCTCAAAAGACAAACCTGCCTCCATAAACAACAATAATAAACAAAAACTGAGGGTAATGCTACTCAACGCCAGAAGTCTAAACCTGAAAATGCACGCACTCAAGGCTCTCCTTAGTATGGAAGAAATCGACGTATGTGCAGTGACAGAAACCTGGTTCAAGGCTCCAGAGGACCGGAACACAAATGGAGGGGGTGTGTCCATATTTATCAAGAACACCCACACCTCCAGGTTAGTAGCACAGCACATGGAATCTGAGACCATCCAAGTGCAATTGACAGTGGGTAAATTGACTGTTCAATATATAGCTTGCTACAGATCTCCCACCTTGTCTCAGGATGCTCACACAGCATTCCTGAGAACATAAGAAAGTATAAAGATTCTACCCAACACCATGCTACTGAGTGACTTCAACTATCGAAACATTGACTGGGAAAACTACTCAAGCTCAAACGCCCTAGCCCAATGCTTCCTTGAGTTTATAAACTCAAATGCCCTTGAACAGCTGGTCACCACTCCCACAAGAGGTGACAACATACTGGACCTGGTCATCACCAATATGGGGAGCCTATGTTCCACACCTGAGGTAAACTCGTCATTGGTAAGATCAGATCACAAACTAATCACACTGCACATCCACATCCCGACCCCCCCCCCCCAGTCAAGGAAATCAAGGTAAAAAACTTCTCTAAAGCCAACTTCACAATCCTCAAGACCGAGGTGGGAAGTTTCAAAGCTCCCAATCAAATGGAAAATGATGACCCATCGGCAGAATCCTTTACAAGTGCATTCTATGAACACCTTCAAGAATGCATGGACCGAGCCATCCCAAGTAAAACCAAGACCAACTCCTCAAAAAAGAGGAAGCCAGTCTGGTGGACCCCAGCCATAAATAAACTTTACAACAGAAGGAGGAAACGCCTGCAAGATAGAACAAAATCCCAAAATAAGAAGGCATCTCTGATTAACATCAGTAAAAAACTGCGCTCCCTCATTAAATCATCCAAGGCCAACTTCGAAAGAAAAATAGCCAATGACTCTAAGGATAACCACAAGGCCTTCTTTAACTATGTCAAGAGTCCAGGGGCAAACTCTCAGATATGCTCCGAGCTAGTGCATAATGGCCATAAATACACTGAACCAACTGACATTGCCAACATCCTGGCTGACAAGTTCAGTGCAAGCTTCACCCCTCCCTCTCCACCAAAGGGGCTAGCACCCATCCCAGAGGAATGTGGTGCTCCAGATATCTCAGACGCACAAGTAAAGACAGCCCTTGCAAAGGCCAAAAACACAGCATCAATGGGATCAGATGCTATCCCAGGTTGTGTCTTACACGAGCTTCAAAATGAACTAAACCCCCATCTCAAATCACTATTCAAACTCAGCCTCTCTACAGGCTATGTACAAAGAATGGCGTACAGCAACAGTCGTACCACTCCACAAAGGTGGTGCCACAACTGACCCTGGGAACTATCGCCCTATAAGCTTGACTAGCTTGGTCTGCAAAGCTATGGAACGCATTATCATGGAGCTCATTAACAGGGACATTGGGAACCTCCAGACACTGGACCCCACCCAGTTTGGCTTTGTTAAAGGCAGATCTTGCCTCCTGAACTTGGTCGACTTCTTCAAAATAGTCACCAAGGCCATAGATGAAGGTAAGGTGGTCCACACAGCATATCTGGGCCTCGCTAAGGCGTTCGACACCATCCCACACTCAGGAATCATAGACAAACTCACCAGCTTAAATATTAACCCCTATGTCACTAGATGGGTTGCCAATTGGCTCTCAGACAGAACCCACACGGTAAGAGTGGCAGGCGCCATGTCTGACTCTAAACCAGTCACAAGTGGAGTCCCACAGGGCTCAGTCCTGGGACCCCTCCTGTTCAGTATATATTTCTCCAAAGTACAGGCAAAGGCGGACGGACTGTGGCTAACCAAGTTTGCAGATGACTGTAAATTGGGTGCAATAATTGACTCTCCAGCTGACACAGACATCCTGCAAAAGGGTCTCACAGAGACAAACACCTGGTGTCAAAGTCACGGCCTCAAGCTAAATGCCAAAAAATGCATAGTAATCCCATTTGGGAAAAAACAAAGTACCTACAAACTACCACATAGATGGGAATCCACTAAGTACAGAAGAAGTAATTAGGGACCTGGGTACCCAAGTAGATAGCATGCTCTCCTTTGATAACCACATAGCCAAAACAGTCAGGAAATCGTTCTATGTGGCACACCTGATCACAAAGGGTTTCTCATCCAGATCCAAGGAGGTGATTGTGCCCCTTTACTCCTCACTCATTAGGCCCATAATAGAGTACAATGCCCCATTTGGGATGTACCTCACTAGACACCTGCAACAACTAGAAAGACCACAGAAGTACCTCGCTAAGAGGATTAAGGGCCTTAAACAATTACCCTATGAAGCACGACTAAAAAAGCTCCAGCTCTTCTCAGTCGCTTAGCATCTTCTCAGAGGTGACCTATGCCTGACCTATAGGACCATGTCAAACCCTGAACTAATGGACATGCTTCACCTCAAAAAAATGAGATCCCTCAGAATCACTCGTTCTAGCAACTTGAACCTATGTACAACAATAAACAGGACATGCTGGAGGGATAGATTCCTGTCCCAGCGACTCCCCTCACTCTGGAATAGAATCCCAATCCATATTCGACAGAGCTCCTCTCTGACCCTTTTCAAGAGAAATCTTGATGAGTGGATGGGTAATTGTAAGTTCTACCCTGGGATCACTTCAGGAGCCCTGTTGACAGAGGCCCAGGTTACTAATCGAATGGGGAGGCAAAAGCCATCACTCTGTGGCTAGGCATATAAATGCCCATGGGCAGATAGCCTAGTACTTACCTATGAACCTATGAACCTATGTCTAATTGTGATGAACAGAGCCAACCTTAGATGAAATGGAGCCCTAGACAAAGGACTCCTGATCACCTTCTCTGTCATGCATTGGTCCAGCCACATCTGTGAGTGCCTTCTGGTTTTCCATCATCCTGGCCTTCCCATACCATCCAAGCATACTACTTCTTTCTTGTCTTTCTCACACTTTGTGTCACACTTCAACTTTTTTTCTCCAACCTTCAAACCATCTTGAGTGGCTAAGGCTGCAGTACAATAACTGTGGAGTAAGTAAATGATCAAACCCAGGGGTCTAATGACTGCTTGGGCACCAGAAGCAGTGAGGTTCTATATGCTCTGTGGTACGTTTTAATAACTTTTTCTCCAGCCTTTTGATCCAATGATCGCCTGAAGAAAAATCAAGTGTAAAGGAAGACATTAAGTCTTACTTTTTCTTTCAAGGAAGAAGTAAGCTGTGTCCAGCACTTAATTTTCAAAGATGACTAAATAGTATTCACAATAAGTTGGAAAGACAAATTCATGTGAAGTTACATAGATTGCATATAAGAAGGGGGCCTGCCTTCTTATCCCCAAAAATTGATAAATATTCTAAATACCTCTCTGGTGTTAGGCTGGACTGACAATGAAATTACATATGGGTACAGGCATATATTTCATGCTGTTGCTGTCATAAACAACATGCCTCCTCACCTTACCCCCAAAGGACAGCTACATTATGTTTACAAGTCTGATGTCAGACTGTGACAAAAATGAAAGAACAAATTACTACAATAATATATATTAGATGTACATATACAATATACCTCCTTACCCATATCCAGACAAATTAGGCATCTGATGTTTGAATGTAAGGAAAGTAAAAAAAGCAATAATCATTATAGCAATGCAGTCCCTAACGTATTGCTCCTAGACAGCACACTGCCCATAGACAAGCTACAGTGACTGCCTGTGCACTCAGAGATTTTATTTTCAGGAAAATTAAATAACCACTCAAGCTATAGTGAACATCTGTGCACACATCTGAGCAGGGCTAGTTTTAGACTACATGTGGCCAAGGGCAGAGTTTGAAGACTGGGTCCCCTATAATGCCTCAGTCAAATCATCTGATTTAGCCAAGTGATCTACTATTATGATGGCCTCCAGAATCTCATATGATCTAAATGCTTTGCAGTGTATTTTCTGCCTTATGTTTGAAAATAATTACTTTTTAAATTTTTTAATGATAACCACATGAGTTATATATATGCGCACCGAATACTATCTTTACCCACATGTTAAAACTAATATTATTCTTTCACACAGACATGCACATACTGACACTTCACCTGACAAATTACAAGTGATGTATATCACAAGAGAGACACACATATACACAAACTCACGCACACACACACACACACACACACACACACACACACACACACACACACACACACACACACACACACACACAAAACCATGCACACTCTATCATACTGTGCAGATACCTACAGACATACAGAGGAATACCAGCTTACCTTCAGTATGCAGTTGGGATTTTGGAGGGAAAAATCACCTGGATAAAACCCACTCAGAGGTAAGAATGATATGCAGATTCCACACAGAAGGAATCACAGCTAAAGACTCAGTTAGTAAACCAAGCCCTTTGAGAATGCAGAGTTACTTCATGCATCACTGTGCCAATGATCAGTTGCTATCACTCACACATCTTACACAGATCACAAAAGATAGTCGCTTATTGCGTACAATGCTGACATTTAACTGTTTTAGAAAAATGAATGAAATTATGGCTAAAGTGTTACTTTAAAATGCACTGCAACCTCCCTATGCATAGTCAATTTCATCCTCAAATTCCTCTGACAGACCTTTTGCCAATTAACTATAGCCACTGTTTTTACTGTATATACCCCTTATGACTGTGTATAAAAATTGTTACAGTATAAAATGCCAACTAACTTCACACATATGCTCACTAATACTACAACACCAGATTAATGATCACTTTCCTTACCTTGACAGCAAGGTCAGTTATTTTCATCAGTGGTCAAACCATGTATGCAGCAAATAAGCCATCTTGCTGGCTGTGAGCACTTCAGATGTCTGATTAGTATTTCAGATTTATTTTAAATAAACAGTAGCCACAAGAAAGACTTACAACTTGTTTTATACAAGCACTAATAAGTTCTACAAAGCCAGAATAATGGTAATTTTACTTGAGCAAATGATGACAGGGTCAGTTTCTAAAGTCCACATATAGCCTCCTTATCCATCAATTATAGCCACCTTGACAGTGCATACCTTAGATGTCTGATTGTAATAGAAAATATACACAGTAATGGATTTCAGGTTTGTCTCACAGAAAAAGTAGCCACAGTAAAGTATTTTAGCTTGTTTATAACAATACACATCATTTCTGCAAAGAAGAATAATGACTGTTCAACTAGAGCAAATGACAGCAAAGTCAATTATTGTAATCTCCACACAGCTGTCAGATTCACTGTTATTTACAAACAGCCCTTGCACACAGCTTTTACAGCCACTTTGCTGACAACAATTACCTCAGACATATGATTATAATAAAATGAATGGGTCTAGTAATTTAGACCCATAAATAGAACCAATAATAGAAGCAAGATTAAAATATTCCAGCTTGCTTCACAAATATGCACATTAATCCTGTAGTACCAGAATAATGACTGCTTTATTTGAGCAAATAACAACAGGTCCAGTCACTTTCACTATAGACAGTCTCTTTATTCAGCAATTATACAGACTTTGTTAACAGCATACATCTCAGATCTCTTAACTTTGTAACCGTAATGGCCAAAGTAAGGTATTTCACATTTATTTTGCGCAAACAGTAACCAGAGTAAAGTATTCTAACTAGCTTCATGCAACTACACATTAGTCTTGAAAAACTACAGTAATGACTGCTGGACTTGAGAAAATGACAGCAAGGTCACTCAAGCTCATATTTACCCACAAACAGCCACTGTACACAACAATTACAGCCACTTTGTTTACTGTCTAGTCTTGAGATATCAGATTGCAGTAAAATAAAAAAGTAATAAATGGCCACAGTAATTTATTTCAACCCCTTGTGAGCCTAATACATGCACACAGACACACAAACATATACACATACATATGCATGCAACACACACACACACACACACACACACACACACACACACACACACACACACACACACACACACAGACATACTCACACACCTGCGCATGCACACACAGATGCATACATGCATAAGCATATAGATGTGCCTACCAATTACAGCAAATCATGACTGGCACACTCACACACATGCAAAGACACACACAGAAATTACAGCAAATTGTATGACTGTGTGCCCCTCAGATATCTGACTGCAGTTGAATGAATGCATACATAAGTTATGGCCACAGTAATGTATTTAGATTTTTGGTGTCAGAAGCACAGAGAGTGACTCACTGCATCCTCCAAACACAAATGTGAGTGAAAACCATATAAATGAATAAAAACATAAAGACTCAGAAATTCATTTTACCTCATTGCTATCAAAACCAATTGACTCAAACCACTCAAATTTATACATACACACACACATGCACAGACACACACACACACACACACACACACACACACACACACACACACACACACACACACACACACACACACACACACACACACACACACACACACACACACACACACACACACACACACGCTTAATAAAAAAATATTCACAATGTTATACATTGGCTGCTATCAAAAAAAACAGAAACAAATTAAACAAAGAACACTTGCTGTTTTGCTCATACCTCTGCATCTAATTCTTTCCCTTTCATTCAGGCTGCCTCAGTTATCTAAAGCAGTCTGAATCAATAGGTAATAGATCTTTGATGTTTTATTCAGTAACCCAAATAGACTCCACAGAAATAGAATTTCTGTTGCTCTCAATAATGCAGAAAGACATATAATAAGGCTCACCCAGACTCTGCTACACTTGCTGTGAGGGAAAGGTTGGTTTGCTTTTTATTTGTTGTATTTTGTATTGGTTTATTGCCTTTTTATATTTTGAGTGCTGTGATTTGTTTTCTTTACCTTGTGTTTTGCTTGTGTTATGCTTTTAACTGCATATTAAAACATCAAAAGACACCACAGCTCTGTTCTTGTGAGTCAGGCAGAAATGCTTCCCCACCCCCCACCCTGTCACTGTCATGTTCTTAAATACCATTGTCTTTCGAGCTGCCTGCCTCTTATGTTAATTTGACCATATATCTCATTTCATCTCTGCTTTCACTGGCTTGTGTGAGTAAGCACAAAATTATCATTTTGTGAAATCACTCCCCTTCAACTATTTAAATTTATTGGCCATTCTACTGTATTCCATAGTACCAGAATACAAAAGTGATCACCCCCTTTCAATCTATCTTGCTGTTTTAAAAATAGTGACTCTCCACTAAAACTTAACTTTTTAGACAGGTAAAACTTAAGTTACCTACTTCTCTAGTGCCCACTGCAGTGTTTAGGATAAACTATTTTTTTTTCATCTTACCTTTAAGCATCCCTATGTCTAGCACTTGCTCTAATACCTGCTGGAAAGCACTAGGAAGCCTTAAACTGATACAAGCACCCAACTCTCCTTATTAATAAGGAGAAATTAATCATAGGCACTAAACAGCCTATAACTGCAAAGTACCTTACTAAGGTAAGGGAAAACAGCTCCTGTACTTAAAAAAAAGCACCAAACCAGACATGTCCAAGGGTCAGCTTCCATTGATTTCTCCTGTCCACCTGGTGAATCTGGGCATATTGGGGCAATGCAGCAATTGCCTCATGTACACAGACAACCCTCTCCTCCTACCACCCAACACTACAACCTGTGAGGGATGCACTTACATAGTCAAACTGGAAGCAATGCTCTCTCCACCCAAGATTGTGCTAGACAGTCAAGAGAAGGTTAACACCTGCACTACACCTCAAGCAACACATAGCCCTTCTAAACTCACACCACCAACACCCACACATAGCAACACTAAATCCACATATGCCGAAGCCCTTAACTGTAACCTGCCCAAGCAACAATGACCTCAGAAGCTGAAACGCAAACAATCACCAATCACAACCAAAGTGTCACATAGCTCACAACACCAGTGTGCCACCCAGCAACAGCCCCTAAGGCAAGACAACGTACCTAACACTTTAGTCATAGGTAACTCTTTAGTCAGGCACACTGATGTCCCACTCACCAGGCTGAACAAGGAGAAAATTACAGTGAGCTGCCTGTCGGGTGCCAGGATCCGCCACATAACTCATGCACTTAAGTCACTCTACAACAAGTACAAATATGACTCTGTCATTGTCCATGTTGGAGTGAATGACTTGAGACATACCTCCCTGGACTACATGAAAAGAGACATGGAAGAGCTCTTGGATCATGTGGCCCAGGCAGGTATGACCCTAGCCCTGAGTAGCATCCTGTCTTCGCCCAGAATGATACCACAATATAAGGACAAAATGACTGACTTCAACAATTGGCTAAGCTTCTGGTGTCATTCAAAGGGGATCCAGTATCTCTCTGCCTGGGACAACATGATCGACAGACCATGATGCTTTGCCAGAAATGGTCTGCACCTGTCGCCCCTGGGATTCAGGTTACTGGTTAAGGCTCTTGCCACCCCTATAGTGCCTTTTTAGGCAAAGTTCAAAGGACAAAACCACCACCGTAACAGGTACAAGCATGCAAAATCTGAAGGTAATGCTACTCAATGCTAGAAGTCTAAACCTCAGAATGCACTCGCTCGAGGCACTCCTAAAAATGGAGAACATTGATATCTGTGCAGTAACTGAGACCTGGTTCAAGGCTCCAGAGAGCACCCCTGCAATACCAGGCTACAACTCTTACCACACTTTTCGGCTACCAAACCAGGATCGAAACACTAAAGGTGGAGGAGTGTCCATATTCACCAAGGATATTCACACCACAAGGTTAGTTTCCCAAAACAATGCATCTGAAATTCTCCAGGTGCAACTAACACTAGGTAAGACTGCAATCCAAATTGTAGCTTGCTACAGATCCCCCACCATGCCCCAAGATTCTCACTACACCTTTCTAAACATACTGGAAAATATTAATATACAACCAAACACCCTAATACTGGGTGATTTCAACTACCCTTCCACTAACTGGGAAACTATTCATGCACCAACATCTTTGCCCAACGGTTCTTGGAATTCATAAATTCCAATGCCGTGGATCAACTAATCCATAGTCCCACCAGGGGCTCCAATATCCTAGACCTGGTCATTACCAACATGGGAAATTGATGCTCCACACCTATGGTCACCCCCTCGTTGGTCAGGTCAGACCATAAGCTAATCACCCTTAACATCCACATCCCACCCCCACCCCCCAGTAAGGAAACCTCCATAAAAAAATTCTCCAAGGCCAACTTCATGCTACTCAAGTCAGAAGTTACAAACTTCATGACACCCATGCAGATGGGAACTGAAAGTTTGACTGCTGAGTTCTGCACTAAGGCACTGTACGAGCACATCCACTCATGCATGAATCGTGCCATCTCAAATAGAACCAAGATGCTCTCTGCCAAAAAAAGGAATCCAATCTGGTGGTCCCCTGCCATAAACAAACTTTACAACAAAAGGAAAAAACTGTTGCGGAAAAGAGGAAAATCCCAGGATGCAAAAAACTCCCTTACCAGCCTCAGTAAGAAGCTGGGATCCCTCATAAAATCCTCCAAAGCTAGTTATGAAAATAAAATTGCCAAAAATTCCAAAGACAACCACAAGGCATTCTATAACTATGTCAAGAATCTAAATGGCAATGCTCAGATCTGCTCTGAGCTACAACAGAATGGCATTAAATATACTGATCCCAAGGATATTGCCAATATCCTGGCAGATCAATCCAGTGCCAACTTCACCCCCTTCTCACCCCCTAAATGGCCCATCTCAATACTGGAAGATTGTTAAATTCCGGTAATAATGGCCACACAGGTAAAAAACGCACTCTCCAGAGCTAAGAATACAGCATCCATGGGACCAGATGACATCCTGGGCTGTGTACTACATGAACTACAAAATGAACTGGCACCTCACCTAAGTGTCATGTTTAATCATACCCTCACCTCAGGCTTTGTGCCCACTGATTGGTGCACAGCTACAGTTATCCCACTCCACAAGGGGGGATCCACCTTGGATCCCGGGAACTACCGCCCCATCAGTCTGACTAGCCTGATCTGCAAGGCCATGGAATGTATTATCATGGAATTTATAAACAAAGACATTGGCAACCTTAAAACACTGGACCCCACCCAGTTTGGGTTTGTGAAGGGCCGATCTTGTCTCCTGAACCTTATTGACTTCTTCAAATCAGTCTCCAGAGCCGTGCACTAGGGTAAGGCAGTCCACACAGCCTGTCTGGACTTCACCAAGGCCTTTGACACCATTCCCCCACTCTGGAATCATAGATAAACTTACTAAGCTGGGCATTAATCCCTATGTCACTTGATGGGTTGCCAACTGGCTTATTGACAGAACCCACACTGTAAAAGTAGCTGACTCCAAATCCAGCTCCAGACAAGTGACAAGTGGAGTACCTCAGGGTTCAGTCCTGGGACCTCTCTTGTTTGGCATCTACTTTTCTGAAGTACAGGCCAACACTAAGGGACTTTGGCTAACAAAGTTCGCAGATGACTGCAAACTGGGAGCCATTATTGAATCCCCAAATGATGTGGATACTCTACAAAAGGGCCTTACAGAAACAGATGCTTGGTGCCAGAGCCATGGGCTCAAGCTCAATATCAAGAAGTGTATAGTTATCCCCTTTGGGAAAAAAACATGTACACGTGAATTATCACATAGGTGGCAGTACACTAAACACTGAAAGTGTGATAAGAGACTTAGGGACCCAGGTGGACAGTGGTCTCACCTTCAATAACCACATTGCCACAACAGTCAGGAAATCCTTCTATGTGACACACCTCATCACTAAGGGCTTTTCATCCAAAAAAAGAAGGTCATTGTCCCACTGTACTCATCCCTCATTAGACCCATTATAGAATACAATGCCCCATTTGGTATGTACCATTCAAGACATCTGCAACAACTGGAAAGGCCACAGAAATACCTCACTAAAAGAATCACAGGCCTAAAGCAGATGCCCTATGCTGACTGCCTTAAAAAACTCCAGCTATACTCTGTCGCATATCGTCTACTCCGAGGCAGTCTCTGCTTAACATACAAGGCCATGTCAAACCCAGAGCTGTTGGACATGCTACACTTAAAGAAATCCCAATCCCTCTAAGCCACAAGTTCCAGGGATCTAAATCTTGTCATCTCAATAAACAAAACATGCTGGAGGGATAGGTTCCTGACCCAGAGACTCCCCCAGACTCTGGAATAGACTGCCCATACATGTCAAGCAGAGCGCCTCTTTGGCCCTCTTCAAAAGGAACCTTGATGATTGGAGGGGAGAAAGGAAATTCACCCCGGGGATCACGTCAGTCACCCTGCTAGTCAGGGGTCCAGGAAAGTAAATAGTGTGGGAAGAAATAGCCAGGGAATTGTTATGGCTAAGCTTGTATAGGCCCTAGGGCCAATAGCCTAGTACTAACCTATGAACCTATGAACCTATAAGTTCCCTTATTATCCTTCTAGAGTAGGTACAGCACAGTTCTGGAAACTGCCCAGCTATGTTATCCATTTGTTTTAACAGGAGCCAGAACACCACACGTGCAGTAATATGCATGGAGTTCGAATCCCTGAGATTGGAAAAACATCTATTTTAAAATGAAAATTAATAGATAAGTAAAATAAAATATGATTTCTGACATTTTTTATTGGATGGCAGCTTCCCAGCATTCAGTACTATGACCCTCTGCAACTTATTTATTTATTTATACAGAGTTAGCTATGAAGCACCATTCAAGGCTATTATTTCTCTATAATAGTTTACTCTGTTTTTCATATTTTGAATATGCTGTTATAGGTCTACTGCACTAATATTAACTATTCAACTACTGATCTTTTATCTGATAACAAAATAGGTCACTGATTCTAATTTTGGGTAAATCTCTATGTGTTTGATTAATGAAGAATGGAGGAAAGCTTCTGGCCTGTAATCAAAGTCAATTACCCCTACAAAATGCATCTTAACATTCATGAGTAGATACTAGGCAACTGTTCCAGTAGAGTAAAGGTTATGCAGCCTAGCCACTGCAATTTCCACTGTTTGTCCCATATATTCATAGGAGACAGAGGTGTGAGACCAGGGGTGAATTTTCAGATCCCCATCCACTCAGGGAGGTTATTTTTGAAAACATTTAGGTAGTTAGTTTATTTGGTATGGTGAGTATGTTCAGAAGTGTAGCTAGCTCAAACAGCTTCCTGTGCCGGTCTCACAAACCAGTGCCCAACTACCCCAGATCTTCATGTGAAGAGCAAAAAAAGATGTCTACAAAACTTGCAGGATGTGCTTGTTTCCTGCAGTGCTGCAGACAGTGAACACTTCCAAAAGTCTATTCCTTTTACTGACATACCAACTAGGTGGTCAGATATAGGACATGCCCCCTCCCTTTTGACCCAGACATTTGGATACTGTTTGTGCACCCTGCTCCCAACCACCTTTACTTACATTAGAGTAACTACAGTTAATATCTTGTACAGCATGTTACAGTGTTTAGGTTTTAGTTTTAAAAAAGATTTATTACAAGGAAACTATAGCAAACTGGTTGCTACAATGTAGCAAGCAGATGCTACAGTTAGACTACACACACAGGTCTACAGTGCTCAAGTTTGACAGAAAATGTAATAACAGCTTTTAAAAGCTGTTTTTGAACTAAGAGTTATCAGGATGATGGATGGCCAATCAGATTGCACCCTCTAATACTTTGCAGCTGGAGCAGTTGCCTCATTTGCCCCCACCCTAGCTACTCTACTGAGTAGGTTATTCCATTGGTAGATTCTCTAGCAGAGATAATAGTCCCGCCATATGGTTCTTTTTATATTATGATGAAAGACTGTGTCCTAGTAGGTATTTGTGGCACTGTCAGCTTTTTGTATGTCTAAGAGTTCAATAAAGATGTGGACTTTCTGCTGCCTTATAGGTCAGGCAGTAGTTTTACTCACAGAAGGCTGTAAGAGACAGAGTAGTGAATTGAGGCCATTAGTTGCTCTGTGTAACTTAGGGAGGTCCTGCCCCTGGATTTTCTTTATAAGGAGTCATTAGGGTTTTTCTAGCTGGGTAAAATATGTTGATAAGAACATGCCAAATGGGAGATGATGTTCAAGTATAGGCAAGATGAGAGAGGAGTACACAGGAACAATGATTTCCTTTAACTAGGAGGTTATGCCTTTTGTAATAAGCTTGGTTAGGTAAGATGATTTCCTAACAATAGTCGAGACATAATGGTCAAAGGAGAGTTAATTTTACATAAATGTGCTCATGATGTACTTAAGCCTCTAATGACAGTATGTATTTTAAGGGGTTTGTCATTTATGACAGTATTTAATTTAATGGGGTGTGTTATATAGTATGGTACGTGCATGTGTGGTCTCGTTTCTCAAAGAATACAATATTGCATTTCTAAGCCTTTAGCTTTAGTCAGTGATCCCAAAAGCATGGGGTTGTGAAGTCTAGGCCCTTCTGGAAGATGTGGCTGTCTCTTGGAGAGCTGAAAGCAGCCCAAAGTTTCCAGTAAGTAGCAAATGTTGTCAACATTAGACTCTTGATGCCAGATTTGATATCAGCAAATTAAATGAAAAAGAGTAGTGGCCCTATCACAGAACCTTAGGGAACACCACTGTTAAAAGTCGATTGGAGGAAACTGTGCCATAAAACCTGACTGAATGAGTTTTGTATATAAGCCTTTTAGCTAGTCAATGAGTTATGTAGATGCTTTAATTCAACTGGGTCAGAGCTTCTGTAATGTTAGACTGTGGAACAGTATTAAAAGCATTGGTCAAACCCAGGAAGGCAGCATTCACAGACTTACTTTCATGGGTGTAGCTTGGGTCAGACAAAGGGGAGAGACTTGGGTGCAAATTATTAGAAGTCACGATCAGGAGATGCTGATTGATTGATAGTGTTGCATGACTGCATTAATGGTCAGGAGGAGTGCAGAAGCACTTCATATGTTTATAAGTTGTAACAAGCTACATGTTACAAATATAGGAAGCAGTTTGCTACAATTTCAAATGCGGAAGCAGGATCTTCTTTTTTTGAGTTGGAGGCAGAGATAAGGAAGAATAGACCTACAGACCTGGCTTGGGCTGCCAGATGGGAAAAAAACATTTTTTTTCTCATCAGGTTATAGTTGAGGGTTGTCAGACTGGTGAACAGCACTGGGCTGTAGAAGAGACAACTATGGCTCTGCTTACCTTCCTCAGTGCTTTTTTGATCTTCTCAAGGAAATCAGCCAAGTTAAGTAGGCAGGTTTTGTTCAATGGGATGTAAGCTACCATTATTCTAATTTATGAGTTCTATTATTGTGCATGCCATTGTTTTATAAATACTGATAAGGCTAATTTATCTGAAAATCCCAGGGTTAGTGTTAAGGCTGCCCAAGTGGAAGGTTAACAAAACAGTCGTGCTCCAGGTCTCTGGTGTATATCCATTTGAGAGGCTAAACATGATTAGGTTTGTGAGTGAGGCATTAAGGCAATGTTTCATACCAACAACAAAATAAACTTTTGTGTTGTGTGGTGAAATCTCACTCCCATTGTTAGTTTTTGAGAGGACTTTTAGGACTTACTCAGAAGTAATAAGCAAGGAGGGTGCTCTGGGTTGTGTGAGATGGAAACCAGGGACAGAGGGAAGAAAGCTTGAATTAAATTTGTCAGCTAGCATATTTGTGATTTTCTTAGGGTCAACTGGGCAATGCCATTAAATGTAAGCTCAATGCTGCACTGAGTATTGTTTGTGAGATGCCTGACAAAATTAAAGAAGTGTTTTTTCCTTGGATGATATAGCAATGCCTTCATACTTATCCTTGTAGGTTTTTATCCTCCATCTTAGTTCCTTATTTACCCCTTTGGTGTTATTTTAGTTTGGGGGATTCAAGTTCATTCTTTAGGATCAAAATGTATTTTTTGTTGTTGTAAAGTTTATTGATATTGCGGTCTAGAATAAGGGTTTATTTTTAAACTTGGCATTGTATTTCTGGTTGATGGGAACATATACCTTGATACAGGAACTTAAAAATCTGTGGTATAAGTGCCTGTCTTAGCTGTCAGCTTCCTATCTAAGTCAAAGATTTGCCCCTGCCAGGACCCAACATAAGCCCCCCCATTTTTAGTTTGAATATAAATCTTTACAGCTGTAACTTTCACGACTTCTCAATTGTGGGTATCTCTTCTTCTCTCAAATATGTATATATCAACCTTTACTACAATTTTATGTCTCATTCTCTACTACAATCTATGAAAGAAACTTATGTTTCAATTTTGTATCTTTTCCATGCTATGTAACAAAATATATCTTAAGTTATGTTTGGATTTTTGTATTTCATTGTATTTGCCATACTATGTAACAGCATGCTGTGTATTTTTGCTTTTATTGTACTGGAGCTTTTCTCCTCAGGTCTCCACTGAAAAAAAGATTCTGGCTCATTTGGAGCAAACCAGTTAACAAATGTCACATAAATAAATAAATAAATAAATAAATACACATCTGGACTTGAGTACTTATGGTGAATATTATTGCAGACTGGTCTGAAATAACCAGTGATAGGGTGGCAGTAGGTATGGAGCATACTGGTGCTATATTAGAGACACCCAAACTGAGTCAACCTGAGTCTGTAGTGGGGGGTACAATTTGTTCAAACAGACTGTGTTGATGAAGTCCTGCAACCATTATACGCATTTGTAATTTGTGGTGTAAGTTTGAAAGTGTATGGATAGGTATTTAAATTTTCCTAGAATGATTGTGCTTGGATCAAGAGTTATGGAAGATAGTTTGGTAAGGTGGGTATCTGAGCAGCTGGGGGCATGGGGAACATACTTAATGTAATGTGATATGTGGGTTTTCTTATATTTATCAGGATGTGTAGGTAGGAGTTGTAGGTCATCATCTTGCTTAATTATTCATGAAGTGATGGGGTTATAAGTAAATTT
Organism: Protopterus annectens; assembly: GCF_019279795.1. Lineage (NCBI taxonomy): Eukaryota > Metazoa > Chordata > Ceratodontiformes > Protopteridae > Protopterus > Protopterus annectens. The sequence continues at coordinate 1,849,056,608 of NC_056739.1, read as the reverse complement.
AGATATAGCCAGAGCATAGCATAACCACTCTTTCAATGTAAGAATTCTGTATGATTGTACTGATGATCGTTTATTTGCTAGATGAAAACGGCAGTGTTTTTATGTACTGTACTTGTTAACTAAGCTTGCTTTTGTACATTTGTTTTTCATGAGCTGTAAGTGTTGTTGTTTTTTTGTTTGTTGATTGCTCAGTGCAAAAGAGTATTGCTTTATGTAGCTTAAATCCTACTAAGAACGCTTCCAATCTGGTTATCCTTGTCCTAGTGTTTGTTTCCGCTTTATTTAGTATTACTGCCAATATTTGCCAGATTAATTAGTCGCTCTATTAGTCAATCTATTGGTGACTATACACTTACTATTTTGTAGAGCTTAGTGACTGTACTACTCATTGTTTTGAAATTTCCTCAAAGGTGATTTGAGCGACCACTGGTTTATTAGATACGCATTGTTAAAACAAGAATTATGTATACAAAAGTATATATATACCTTGATGTTTTCATCAGGACAAACTTAACTTACACAGTTTAGTGAGCTTTTTGATTTGAATCCTTGGTTAAACTGTTAGTTTTCTGGGCAGTATATTCAGTTCTTTGATATAACTATCTCATACTGCTCCCCTCTACGTGGCTGCATGTACGCCACATACTTTATCTCAAGCACACTGTGCTATCAGGAGCCCTATCTAGCTTCTATTCAGCTGTGCATTTATGCCTGAGAATATTTTGCTACAACGAGCCACTCTTGGAAACCTTGTTGTATTCAAATTATCAGTTCTAGGGCTTAGTGTTTCCGATTATCAATTCTAAGACTTAGCTTTTCAGAAGGGCATAACACCGCTTGGGCACGCTGTTTCAGGATTACTTTCCTTTTGTCTCCTGATGTACTAACTTTGAAGGGATACACAAACTCCCATAAGTTGCTGGCTGTTACTGAATACTTTTACCTTCCTTAGTTACCATACCCCTATAGGGAATAGTATTGAAGCGCAGCTTAACCTTGCCTACTTGGTGCGTTATGTAAGCTGTAAACCAGCTGTGCATTTGCGATAGTGCATATCACGTAGTGGGCACCTCCATTGGTAGTCTCTGCTACTGATAATGTTATCTGTAGCTTCTGCCACTGAAAACAATGCGTTTGTAAGTGTAGACTGATACAATGCTGCCAGGACATACTGTACTAGGTCTATTTTGAAACCTGATATATTTTTGGAAGTCCCACTAAAAATGCAGTAAAATGCAGTCACACTCTTTACACTTTTTCCTTAGCTACTTTTACCCTTTAATTAAGAGGCAGCAGTGTAACACAACCCTGCTTATAAGAAGCTGAGTCCTCTTCCCTGTTTCCACTTGGCCTTAGAAACATCTCTGTTGCTGAAAGGTTGACAGTATCCCCCTATTTAGAGTAGCCCCCGATAACTAAATACCCTCTACATATTACACCCATTGGCCTACCGCTGTCTGTTTTTGCTGGTGAGTGTCTGCAATTTGTGTATTGGAAGAACTCCCTGTTTCAAGCTAGTTTAAATCTTATCACAAGTACATAGACAGAAGTATAGATTTTCATTTGTTGTAGTAAACTGCTTAACCTAGCTTGCTCAACACCACTAGGACCATGTTAACTATCTTATATTCTACTCATGATCCATAGATTATGTTGCTGTTTTGATACTGTTTTATTACTGGCAGACTAATCTTTACTAGTGTTTGCTATAAGAAGCTGTCAATTTATTTCAAGGTTACTTTTTGATACTGTTTATTCCTTCCAGTCTGGTTTATACTTGTGTCTACTATAAGAAAGTGCTCTAATCTACCCTACATGATTTGAACCTGATGTTGATTATAGATGTCATATTAGCATTTAGCTGTTACAGAGCACCAATCCTCTCTGTAATTTGTAGCTTACTATGTAGGGATGCATGTGTAAGGTGTGTTCATTATTGTTTATCTGCCTCTCTACCTCAATTGTGTTTAATGTTATAATCTATTCACTGTCCATTTTTTAATCTGCTACTTTTCTTCTTCTCTCCCTAACCCACCTAGCTTTTTAACTCCTATCCTGCTATAAGGCCTGTGTATTCTACCTGTCTATCTTGCAAGGCCTCCCACCAGAAATTCAACTATCGAATATACAACCTAAAGGAAGCTTTTGTCCTTTTCTCAAAATCCCCTCCATCCTATACATCAGTGAAAGTATGTCTGACCTCTCTTCTAAGCTGAGAAGTTGTATTGTAACAAAAACCTAGACATTTATTACATTTCCCTAGGCTCCTTTTTAGGCTTCAAAATATTCCTTACCTCTATCTCCTTAACCACTCTGTAATACTGTACAGTCTTGGTAGTTATCTGTACTTGCTGTAGTCCTTTTCTCCTTTCCTTAATCTCCTCCTACAGACTTTTAGTCCTTGTTGTTGTACACATATTCTAGCACTTCTCTCTTACATAGAACTGCTAAGAAGTTAGCTGTATTCAGCTATTTCATTGATTGTTTCTGTCACTATTCCTCACTTACTCCAACCCGCTCTGTTCGCCCTGCGGGTTCACTTCGCTCCCCTACCCTACCCCCAAATCCCACCCACACCAGTGCACTTAACCTTATACTACTCAAGCCACATCTCCATCCTCTATTATCCAACAGCTCTCACTACCTCTTTAACTTATTTATCCAATCACTTGCTACCTCCATCTACCTCATTCTTTTCCCCTTTAACAACTCCACCTTTTTACCTCTTCTCTTTTCTATCTTGTATCTCCCAGCTTCTATCTCCCCTTTGTCCCAACTATGCCTATTATAGGCAGGCCTGGCCTCTATAATGGCCTTCTCATTCTTACTATTACTCCCCTATTCTTATCCCACTACCTCACCTACCATGAACATCTTAGCCTTACAAGATTTCATCCCACCTTAAAACAAACAACTTCATTTACTCCTCTAGCCTTACAAACCCACTTTGACATAACATCCTCATCTTTCTACCTTCTTCCACAATTTCATAGAATACCCCATATTAAGTATTCTCACACTAGAAAACAAATCTCTATCTTCTTTAAACTCTTGAACCACCTTTATAGCCCTCTACAACCCCTATTACTACATGGAGATATTCATCCCAGTCCTGGCCCAAACAATACTCTCTCTGCTCCTCATTCTGACCAACCCATTATGTCTCATATCTTCTCTAGTGCCAATAACTCCCTCCTCATAGGCCACCTTAATATACGTAGCTTAAATAATAAAATAACCCTACTTCATGCCCTGCTACACGTTCACTCTTTTGATATCCTATGTCTTACAGAAATGTGGCTCAAACCAGTAACTAATGACAATGATATAATCCCACCAGGTTATTACATCCTGAGATCTGACCATCTAAATAAAAAGGGTGGTGGGGTAGCAATACTATATAAATCTCAATTACAGGTTACACCACTAAATATTCAACCTTCCTCTTCAGTAACACTGACATCCTAATCTCTAACTTACAGGTAAATGCTAACAAATCATTACATATAATTTGCTCCTACATCCCGCCAGGAAACAACATTAATACTCTCGAAAATGTCCTCAACTGGTGCTCCACATCCCTCCCACAAGAAACCATACTCCTTGGAGATTTTAACATTGACTGGAACTGTTGTAGCTCAGCACAACCAACCACTCACATAAACCTGTATGGCTTCAATCAAACCATTACCTCCCCCACCAGAATCCACAAACCAAGCAGCAAGCAAGCCATCTTAGACTGGATACTAGTTAACAGTAACCCTCTCTCCTATAAAACAGACATACTGCCTGATGATATCAGTGACCATTCTCTTACCTTTATTACCAGACAAAAAAACACTATACCTAACAAAACGATCTACAGAACTATCCGTAATAAAAAAAAAACTCAACTCAGCAAGCTTCCAAGCCAAACGTAAAGCCTGTAATTGGTCATGCCTTAAATACCTACCACTTGACAAAGCTGTCTCTTATTTTAACAATACATTTCTACAAATCCTAGAACACCATGCCTCCTCTCAGACTGTCAGAACTAAGAACAAACCTGCACCTTGGCTCACTAAGGAGACAAGACAAAAAATGCTTCAAAGAAATAGAATTAGGTCTAAATGGAGAAATACTAAAAACCCATCTGATCATGAAATCTTTAGACAGCTGAGAAATGCCACAAAAACATCAATACTCCAAGACAAAAAGAACTACTATCATAAACTCCAGCAAGCCCAACATAAAAGCTCACAAAAATTCTGGTCAGGTATAAACAGCCTACTCCACCCAGGGCACTCCAAAACTCCTACTCCAGCTAACTTGACTCAGAAATCTCCCAGCCAAATTGCTAACTTCTTTAATAGATTCTTTGTGGACACAGTCCAATCACTAGCAAGTACCTTATCTCCAGCCAGCATCTCAAATACATTCTCTCAAACCAGCATACCTCCTGTCCTACAACTACAACCTGTTCCTGCCTCTCTCATCCATTCCCAGCTTCATAAACTAAAACCATGTACCCCCTCTGCTGACCTTCCAGCTGAATTTCTGCAAATTGCAGCTAGAGTACTTGCCTACCCTATCACCATCTTAATTAACAGAACTATCACAGAAGGCTATATACCAATCCTTTGGAAGGCTTCACATATTATCCATCTACATAAGGGAGGTAACTCATCTGAACTCACTAACGTCTGTCCTATAGCTCTACTTTCTCCTTTGGCTAAAATCATGGAGAAATGCATTCACCAGCAACTTCTTGATCATCTCCTCCAAAATAATCTTTTAGCTGACTGCCAGCATGGCTTTAGGCCTTTTCATAGTACTACAACTGCACTCTTATCCTTTTCTGACTCTATTAATAAAAATTGAAACAACAACTTGCTCTCTTCTGCTCTCTTTCTAGACCTCTCCAAAGCCTTTGACATGGTAAATCATCATTTAATGTTAGGTACACTTACTTCACTTTCAATTCACACTCAGGCAGTCAAATGGTTTAAATCCTATCTAGGAAATAGACAACAAGCAATCCTCTGGGACAACAACCTATCTACTCTACTCCCTATCTCCCTTGAAGTCCCACAAGGCTCTATTTTGGGGCCCCTCCTCTTTTCTATTTTTATCAATGACCTGAAAATATCCCTACCTCAAACCACCTGTATTCAATATGCCAATGACTCAACATTAATCTGCACCGCAGCATCTTCTGCTGAACTCCAGTTGAACACCCAAAAACTGTTTACCTTAGTTGAAAACTGGTTCTCAAAATGCTGTCTCCTCCTTAACCCAAAAAAACAAACATTTATTATTCACCCCTACCCAGAAGTCTCCCTCCACAGACTTCACAGTTATATCAAACAATGGCACTGTAATAGCACCTGACACAACTACCAAACTATTAGGTGTAACAATTGACCATAATCTCAACTTTGGCACTCACATTAACCTTACCATCAAATCAGTAAATAGAAAACGTGGTTCCCTCTATAGGCTAAAACCCTTCCTTACACCTATAGCCAGGACTACTATTGCCCAAACGCACCTACTTTCCACCCTTCTCTATGCCTCCCCAATTTATACTAATCTATCCAAATACAATCTAATTAAGCTGGCCACATCTTACAATAACATTGCTAGATTCGCCACTGGATCCCCTTTCCATACTCACCACTGTCAAAACCTAAAACAACTAGGATGGCTGGAACTCCAAAACCAGCTGCTTTTTCAACAATTAACTATCACCCACAAAATCTTGTGGCATCCTACAAATAATCCCATTCTCTCTAACCTGATCAACCCATATAAAAATCTGAGTACCCTACGCTCAACAAATAAGCTGCTAGTTGCAACCCTTAAAACCAACAACAAATCTGGCAATTGTCTATTTACTAACTCTATTGGAAATTATTGGAATAAGCTTCCTAGTAAACTAACATCCCCCACATCTACTCCACTTTTCAAAAAGCAATTAAAAACCTTCCTTAACTCACAATAGCTATGCCCATGTACTAATCCCAGCTGCATCTCACTTGTCTCTATTAAGCTTTTCTAATTTATTAAGTTTCTGTGTTAAACTTCTGTGCTTAAACTGTTTGAACATAGTCCTGTATTGATCTTTGTAAATACTTAGCTCTTTGTTCTTTGCCTACTGTGTTTAATTTTTCTTATGTAATTGAAACATAGGCCTAACTATAAGGGTGTTTTTTTTGCTTAATAACCATTTTGTATAACCACTTTTGATACTATCCTCTGATGTCTTATATTCTTATGTACATTATTTGCTATATAACTAATGTGGAGCTTATGTACATTATTTGCTATATAACTAATGTGGAGCTTTTCTCCCCGGGCCTCTACTGAAAATGGACATATATCCAGTTAGACTAGCCCGGTCAACAAAAGTAAAATAAAAAAATAAAATAAATTCTTAGTGGAGGGTCAAAATGAGTGGTAGGCAAATACCTAGGTAGACAAGGAGTGTTGTGAATGCCTTGGAACTACAGGTCTGTAACTACACAAATATGATTATCTTCAAGGATTACGAGGAATTTTATGGCAGACAACAGAGTTTATTCAGGCTTGTAGCATTCAGCAGTATTATGTTACTGCTGGCTTTACCAGAAATTATGTTGGCAAATGTAGGAAATAAACTTTAACTAAAAGGCAGTATGAGTTTATAGAATGTCTTTGTCAATATGCAGATGTCCTGTGGTAGGTGGTGCTGGTCATCCCTAGTGAAATAAGACTCTGACACACATTGGATCTTCCTGGTATGACACTGAGCCAGCTGCTGATGTAAATTATCTTATACTTATATTGTGGCATCATTCATGGTGATGACAGGGCAGCTCAAGCTTAGCTACTTTCCAGCCTCAAAAAACATAAAATGAAAGCTCAGCCATATATCTTTCCATGTCTTCCAAGATACAACATCAAAGTTAACCATTACTCTATAATTGCTCAGTCAGGTGAGTGGTGAATCAATTCGCTTAACTTTTGAGTCCCCTCTGTCAAAGACATTATCATGTATGATGGTATGTTCTGGATGCCTTAGGGGCTTCTGCATATCTGTTTAGGTGACCTGGCTTGTGGTAGAAAAATAACATGTTTGGTGGATGAGGTGATTCTGCTGTAGACGTCTAGACATAATAGTACATTGCTTAGGAGACCTTAGTGTCTGTGGAAGGCATTTATTTAGTGCCTAAGGTTTGGTGTTGGTGGTTTATTGTGATGGTGTAGGAGTGCAATTAACACTGACAACCTGGTTACTAGAGTGAAGAGAGAGGTTTGTTTACAGTTTAAGTATCTATAACTATTACAACTAGATTTCATGTCTAGTAAGAGTAAAGTATTGCCAGTCAGCATAAAGCAGTTCCTACACTGCCACATTGTGCCAGTATACTAGAAGCTTGGCAAAAAAAGCGGTACAAATGACTATGGTCCTGCAGTCTCTGATAATCTGATGGGTAATCAGTATAATTAGGTTTTGAATAAATACGCTAGATAAGATACAGTAATAGTAGCCTGCATATGTAGCTAACCTATAATAGTAGCAGCTTATAAAATTGATTGCCAAGATATAGATATGGGAGTTTATGCATAATGTGGAGATGCAGTGCAGTACAAAATCAATTAGACAACAACTTATGATATTCTTAATACAATATGACAGCATCTACTGGTCTCGTTCCAGAAGTAATGGGTTTGTGTAATGCTGAACATAAAAGGTAAAGAAACTGCAGTGGAGAATAACATGCTTCCTACTTTTAAAGACATTTCATACAATATTATTACTGCACATTATCACGGCTTGGAGATGTATATGTATATATGAGTAATAAGGCTGATGCTGTGGTAACTGGAAAAATAACAATAGACTCAGAAATAAACCGCTCCAACGTCAAGCAAAAACTTTATTAATGCAAAGCTTTCTGGTAACAAACCTTTCTCAATGTTAGTGCCATTACACAGAATAATCACCATTTAAATAAGAGCAAACAAGTATCACATGACCACAGCCAGCATATCATATGACACTGCATAAAAAAATTGGTCTTAATAATACTGTAAGTATTAAACCTTTTTTAGTAAGAATGCAACAACAAAATATTTTATGCATTTTAAAAAAAAAGTATGCAGTGTCATGTGATATGTTAGCTGAAATCTTTGCTTTAATAAAGTTTTTGCTTGATGTTGGAGTGTTTTTTTTCTGAGTATATGTATATATGCACATTATATATATATATATATATATATATATATATATATATATATATATAAAGAAGACAGCATGGCAAAAAAAATCACTCCAGTTATGAACTTATGTCTAGATATCATTATCATCGGTGAAGAGAAATCTGTCCTCCTGCATGTCAAATTCATGAAAACCTGGAGGATATAAAACTGAGTACGCAATAATGGCACTATGTAGTATGTAGGAAAACCAGACAGTTTGACCACATCAACATGGTAAAGGGATGGTCACTAGTCCTCCAGAGGATAACAAAACTCAGCATATTGATGTGGACTCTAAATATCCCTGTAATGAATGAAGGACAGTGGAGGTTGTGCACAGCCATAGGCTTGTATCTGAGCGGCACTTTAATAACTCTAATGATAAAAAACTGTGAGCGTTCTTACAGTTAATGCACTGACCTGAAATGTGTCAAGCTATAGACTGTTTGCTGCATTTCAGTAAAAAAAATCAACCAGAATAATATAAAGGTGATCCTAGGTGTGAGTTAGTTAGTAAAACATGCAGTTAGCTGCTGTTAGAGATCCAAGTGAAGAGAGTCAAAACGGATATCATGGCAGTCAGCAAACATCTTCTTAGTGGTATTATAAAGTTAAAGAAAGGCAATCAGGCAGTGTTTTCAGTTCATCCATTCTTCTGCCCCTCCAATGAAACAAATTTGGTCCTGAACTCCTGTCAGTGAAACTATAGGTTGAAACTTGGCCTCAACACCCACAGACCAGCTAAAGCCAGTGTTTTCTAGTGATAAATCATATCAAGTAATGATTCATATATGCTGTACAATACCAAATGAATCTGGTGGTAATCAGTCCCAAAGTGACCTGAGTCTTGCTTGAAGACAGGTATCACAAATACAGAAAACCACAGCAACAAGACAGTAAAGTAGGCAATACCACAATATATAAAGTATAAAGTCACGGACCACAGAACAGTTTTCACCAAGATTTAATAAGTACTTAGCGCCTCGGCACCAGGCCTTCAATGAGTACAAAATTCATTCCATACATCACTGTCTATATATTCAATAAAATTGAACAGTTATCTTATCAAACAATTAATTAAATTTAAATTACATACTTCCAGTTACACTCCTTATTTAACCCATAGGGTTCCAGAGTGTTATAAATAAAAAAAAAGAGTTTCCTTCTTCATGACACTTCTATTTTTTCCAAAATACATCCTTCTAAACAGTCTGGTTCAGCATTGTGTGCAGTCTTAAAGTGTTGTCCTAAGGGGCTATCTATTTTTTGATTTTTAATATCCCTTATATTTTCTAGTAGACGAGTTTTAAATGCTCTGCCTGTTTCACCTATATAATAAAGGTTACAACTACTACATCTTAGGGCATAAACTAACTACACCCTCTGTGTTACATGTATACAAGCCCCTAGATGTAAGCCTTATATTATTGATTTTTGAAAAAGTGTTAAACTATATGTTTACAAACTGAGCACTTTTTTACAAGCTATAGTTCCTATTTTTTTGTAAAATTAAAGTCTATAGTGACCTCTGGTAGTACAAAATGATTATGTACCACCATATCTGCCAAATTTCTATTCCTCTTATAAGAGACCTTAACCTGGCTCTTTACCAAATATCTCAGATCTTTATCATTTGTTAGCATTTTCCAAATATTTTTTAACTTCCTTAACTATAATTTCTGTCAATATATTAAACGTCTTAACAAAATATACTTCTCTACTTCCTTCTTCATTCATCCTTTCATTATTTACATATTTCCTTCCTATTTCATTCTTCCTTGTCACATTCCCCAAAACATTACCATCTCTTACTGTTCTTCCATATCTGTATTCTGTTACTTTCTTCTTGGATTCTTTCACATTTTCCTATCATACCCTCGTTCTATAAACATATTTTCTGTCATTAACAATTCATTTTCAAATACATCATCAGAACTGCATAATCAGTTTAACCTCAGAAATGCATTGTATGGCAATACAGCAATTAGGTGGCCTGGATGGCAGCTAGTACCATACAAAAAAAGTATTATTCTGGCCAAATTTCCTATGGACTGTTGTCTCTAGACAATTCATGTTTACATCCAAGAAAGTAACTTTCCATCCCATTTGTATGCCATCGAATTTAAAGCCAAAATTATTATTTTGCAAGTCATCTACAAAAGACTGAGCTTCTTCTATATTTCCATCACACAGAAATATTGGGTCATCTATAAATCTAAAATACTAGACAACCTGGCTTTTATAAAAGCTATGTATACGTATATATATATATATATATATATATATATGTTCTGCTTTAAATTTTGCCATTACAATGTTCGCATACATAGGGGCAAAAGTTGCCCCCATTGCTGTTCTCACCATTAAACAAAAAATAATTATTTTTCAGACAAAAATCCATACGTTCTATTATAAAGTGGGTCAGTGGGGAGTCACCCAAAAAGTAAAAAAGTTCTTTAATACCATCCTTATGTCTTATATTAGTATACAGACTTTTAACATCTAGGCATAGCCAGTACATGTGATTATTCCAAACCTTTTTGCTAATTTTATACAAGAAATCTTGGATATCCTTGATAAACGAAGATAAAGCAAACGCATATGTTTTAAATATTCATATAATAAGAAACATATGTTTTTTAAAAAATATTTTTCAGCTGAGACTATTGGTCTTCCACTAAGGTTATCAAGTCCTTTATGCGTTTTGGGTAGGCAATAAAACTCTGCAATACATGTATTTTCTATGCTAAACTATTTCAGGTCACCGTTAACAAAATATCCCAAACGTAAACCTTTCTGAAGCAAAGTTTCATATTCTTTCATAGCTTTTTCATATTGCTTCACATTACATTTTTTATACACTTTTTCATCATTCAAATGAACAAGGCACATTTCAACATATTGAACATGATTTAAAATCACTATTTGATTTCCCTTATCCAATCATTTTACTACCAACCTTCTATCTGCACACAATGCTTTGAAGGCTAACCACCCTTCCCTAGTCAGGTTATAATGTACATTCTGTTTTTCTCGTCTAAAATCCTCATATAATTTTTCTATTACAAAATGTAATGTCATGATAAAATGTTGTATGTTTACATTGGAAAAAGGGGGTATAAATAAAGGTTTAACCCCTATTACCTCAGTATTTAAATTACTGTAAGCATTAATTACATCATCACATAAATCATTCTCATCTGAGATGCATGAATAAAAAGATTAATTCAAACTTTCATTCAGATTTTGCAGTTGAATCATATTTTGCTTATTAAAATAATCAATCAGATGCAATTTTCTACTTTGTTGAAACAATTCACTTTTTATTACATGTAACCTTTGCAGAGCCGTAGGTATAAATTTTAACCCTAGATTTAAAACAGAGATTGCTATTTCTGGCAAATCAATACCTGACGAATTCAATACTAACTCATGAAAAACATTACCATCATTTCTGTTAATTCCATTTAGTCCTTTTGTTGTAATTCTAGGTGTAGTTACTGTTCTTTCCATTTCCCCAGTCACTTCTACTTCTCTTCTTTCCCTGGTATCGATTTCCAGCATCTCTGTGAAAATGATTGTTAAAATCTGCTGAATTCTATGCTGCCAGCAATGGTGGATACTCTTCAGTATCATTCTCTCCCTCCATAGTAGCATCCATCTCTTCTGAAGTGGCAAAAGACACGGAAGCCGAAGCAGGCATTTCTTATGACTTACAGCCCCTCCACGTATTTGTGCAGACTTATTAAGTTTGCATTTTCTTAGAAACGCCGTCTCATTGTTATAATCTTTAATGTTTCTTGCGATTTTATTACTCTTTCTTTCTACTAATTATTTTTCAAGAGACAACAGTTTCTTATTAATTATTCCCAATAACTCATCCATTCTAGAGTTACTGAGGTGTTTTTGCAAGTCAATGCTTACCTGCTTGGCTTCCTCCTTCAATTTTTGCTGTTTAAGGAGGACCTACGAGTATTTTAACCCATTCCATTGCACAATGGTGAGCTGCTGCTTAACCATCTCTGTTGAAATACATTATCTTCTCTATTGGTTGGCTCAAATGGTGTAGTGGGGGATTTAAATGCCCTTCATCCCCTCAGAGCTATATCAAGTTCCACATACCTCCTTAAACATAAAATGTTCAGATGAGTGCTCGTTTTTCTTCACAACAGACTTTCCAACTTCTCATGCAGTTCACGAACTTCAGCAGGCAAAGCACCTCCTCCATTAAAACCCACTGCTTGGAATAGATTATTAAAACGGCAACCACGCTCACCTTCATATCGATCCCATGCATTTGCCGTTTTATCAGCGGATGTATTAAATGGAGTTTCTACCATCTTTGTAGCTGTAATTTTCTCATTCCTCTGGAAGACATAATGCTCCATAGAACGTTGAGAGCATTGCGAGCTTTCCCCAGCATCTTCCCTTAAATGTCTGGGGATATTATTATCAGGGTCCGTGGCCATAAATCCAAAAAAACACAGCAACAAGACAGTAAAGAAAGCAATACCACAATATATAAAGTATAAAGTCATGGACCACAGAACAGTTTTCACCAAGATTTAATACCAACTTAACACTTCGGCACCAGGTCTTCAATGAGTACAAAATTAATTCCATACATCACTCTCTATATATTCAATAAAATCGAACAGTTATCTCATCAAACAATTAAATTTAAATTACATACTTCCAATTACACTCCTTATTTAACCCCAAGGATATCACAAATACCTTTGTTTTCCCCCGAGATGGAAGGGGAATAGGATTACACATAATTATCCCAGAGAAGACATGATCACTGATATGTAAACCCAGAAAAAAAAATTGCTTTTTTGGCTTGATGCCTGGGGAGAAAGTGCTTGTAAGCAAAAATGTACAGCTGGTATGAATTTTCCTTAATTAGAATCCTTAATGGTTCAATCATATTTCCATTTATTTCCCTCACCGCTAACTGATTGGTATGTATAGTATACATTGATGCATCTAACTGCCTATTTCCTGGTCGCCATTGCTTTGGAACAAGGGTATCAACAGCAGTCTATACTTCAGTATGGCAGTTCTGTCCTATGGTGTGCTATGGTGTGGTGTAAATGTTTTTACTATGATGTACTACACCTGCTGTAAATTGCTAATTATAGCCAGTACCTTACTTATTTACACTGTTGGCAAGGCAAGCTAATGAAGTACTGAAGAATCTTTATTAACACAGGTTTAAGATTATGATCTGCTAATTGTCTTCATCTTGTGGTCATGAGTTTAATTCTATTAATTTCACATTGCTTACTATGAGACTTTAAGGAAGCTACTTAATTAGACCACTATTTTAAAGTACTGCTAACAAGAACATATGCCTAATGGGTTTTAGATAGCTGATAAGCTATCAGATGCATAGATTAATTAAAGGAACCATTGCAGGGAGAGGAATTAATGATTGGGTATATGCCTGTGGATATACAAAGGAGGTTATTATCAGGATATAGAGTCACATTAAGAAATCAAATGTCTCAGCACAGTATTTTCTCCAGAGGGCTCTCTTCATTTACTTTATTTATTTCATTATTGGTCCTTTACCTCCCCTTCCTGTTAACATTCAGACCCAGACACCTCCTGTGTACTTGACCCATTTCATTCTCTACTGACCTGTAGCACCTGCAGCAGTCTTTAAAGGATAGCCTCTTTCTATCTGAGATCAACTTTTTGCCATTTTACCACTTACCTATAGTTAGTCAGTAAAGTTAGTGTAGGAGTTTTGAAGAGTTCAAGGGCTGATTTTTTTTCCCAATGTGACCATGTCCAGTTCCTTGGATGATGTGTGTCCAATGTCCTCTGGGTGCAATCAGTGCCTTACCATGCTGATCTTGTGGACTGACACTGCCCCCTAGAGTTCTTTTAATGGTCCATGTTGCTCAGAACTAGTATTTGTCATTTTTTTTTTATAAACAGACTGTCTTTTGGCTAATCTATGGGCCACCCTTCTACTAATAACTAAACTATACATATTACTTGAAAGCTGATCCCAACACTAGTGTTGCATGTGAAAATGATTAAAGCCCATAGAATCATAATACAAACAAACCTTAGGATCAGTCTTATACCAGAGAACTGTTTTAAGTGCAGAACATGCTGTCCAGATCTCTGGGACAAACCAGATAGCAATACTTTTATAATATACTGAGCCTCATACTTGGCTGGGCAATCCAAGTATAAATGAAAAAAGTAACACATTGCTGACTACCTTCATTTGTAGCTCAATACATAGAAGCAAAACCACACAGTCACTTTTAAAGTCTGGAAAGGTACTGTACTGAACTGTTTCTGTCCATATGCACATCGATTTGGCTATGCTCAGTATTTGATAACTATGGGACTACTTCTACCACATTCCTCATGTTTAAGTACTCTGTTTTAGGTACTACTCTATGCAAACTATATTTTAACACCAGTAATAATTTTGCATCTCAAGTCAAATTTGACTAATACCAGTTCACCAGCCTACCCACATAGAGAACAAATGAATAAATAAAAAATAACACTTGTTAAAATAAAATCAGAAGCAACTTCTGAAGGTGGTATTTTGTTTTCTTAAGGTGATAAGGAAAATGTAAGAGAAATAGATGTAAAATAAGCACAAGAAACAGTAAGATGCCCATTTTGTGACAATATTGCTTATAATGTATATAATTATAAATATATTTTACATTTTGCTGTTCCTTAACAGTTAGGTAACCAAGTGAATGTTCTTGGTTTAGTATTACAAGTTACCTATTTAGCCATATAAGTATGTACTTGCCAAACAATGAATTTAATATGTTTTAAATATAGTACATTCAGTGTATTTATGAAATGTTTTTAAACATCAGTCTGCTGTGAGAATTTTTTTCTCCCAGGTCTGCACCATAAACAGGTTTTTGCCCAGCTGGACAATCCTGACAACAAGCCCGGCCATAGGATTTCATTCTGTCCTTTGAAAAAAGCTTTCTTAGAGTGAAGCAACAAAGCAGCTGTAATACATAGGTACTGCTCCATATGCGTTTCCTTAATCTTGCATGCAGACTGGTAGAATTAGCCCTGCACTATCTGGTTGTGTACATCCTGGATGCATATGCTTTCTGTTTATGATGACATTTTACTGCCTGGATCTGAATAATTTTAATTTAATGCCTTACTGCTTTACTGTAATCACCAGTATTGGCTGATTCCAGATTTTCTTTAATTTTTATTTTACTTGTGACTATTATTGTTTTAAGCTGTCACCAGGCCACATTTGAAAATATGTTTCAGTGAGTCCAGCCTACCTGGCTACTAACATACATATGCAAATAAAGGACTAAAAATAGTCAAGCTGTAACTCTAGGCTACAGAAATCATAGGTTTAACAGTAGCATAAACAGAATGTATATATTTTTATTCATAGTACTACTGTAATACATTGGGTCAAGGAATGTTTACCATTATTTTTAGCAGGGATTTGCAGAGCCCTGCATAAAAGTACCATCAGCTTTCAGACACAGGAGCAGTTGGAAAATATCAAGACTGTTTTTATAGTTTTGGGGCAACAGAAACGTAAGTCAGATTATTTGCAGTATAGTATCCATGCACTGTTTCTTTTATGTCATTTTTTAAAAATATAACTATTTTTCCAATCAAGCAATGCTTGTATGCACGAGTGATGTTACTGCAAAAAAAAGGATGTTATAAAGAAAGAAATAAAAGAAAACCATTATCTGACATTTATCTACAATTTACTAACTATCTGTTTAAGCACAGATCTAGATGCTGGATATATTCCTACTTTGCATATGTAGCGATGTGTTTTAAACCTGACCCCAACATAATTTGTAACCTCTCTTCACTCAGATGTGACAGATTAAGTATTAAGAGCCGGCATCTTGTGAAGTGGTATTTGAAAAAGTTCATAACACTAAAACCTTCATAAACTTACAGCAGAAAAGTGCATTTCTGGCACAAAGCCAGAATCACTTAGATCATTTTACCAGGGGCATGGCAAAGACCACAAATCCCCTTCAGAGTGCAGCTTTTTCCAGTCCATTGCATCCTGCAGTGTGACATTCTCTCACAGATGCCCCCGCCATGTCATTGCTGATGACATAAAAAATTATTGTTGTCTCTAGTCATAAAAATCAATTTAGCTGCCATCAGGGTCAGGTTACTGTCAATGTATTTAGATGTATGCTTCAGCTCTGCAGTATGCAATTCAGTGGCCCTGTGAGATGGTTAAGTGTTGTTCTGTCTTTGTGTAAGGTCACATTATGGTTATTCAGTTCTGTACAGAGCAGCAGTGCATGTATAAATAAAAAATTGGAAATCTTACAGAGCATGACACACTGTTATAAAAGAAGATGGCAGGATGGCATTAACTGAAACTGATAAAATACACTGCCTTTTTCTTCAATTTTTTTAAGATTTGTATAACAATCAATAAATCCAGAGTGCATTACAGGACACTTTTCCCCATTAGTGCCGATTACCACCACAGCTCTGTGACATGCCCAACTTCAGAAGACATGTGGGATATTCAGAGCATTGTACCAGGGATGGACAGGACATACCCAGCCTTGCATTCTAGGGTGCTTTTACAATGTAATATCTCTGGAGACCTTTGTTAATCCTGTTGTGTCTGTCTTTGTTAAATACGTGTGTGCAAATATACATTAATTAGAGTTTCCATGCAAATTGTTGTGTTGTTGTTTCCCGGG